>NC_141537.1:114916641-115176641 GCF_021556685.1 Rattus norvegicus | reverse complement strand
AACTGTGCTGGTCAGGGTCTGTGAGTCTACCTCTTCAGCATTTGGTTTCCAACTCTTCCTCTTACCTCATTCTTGGGTGTGCAGAGTCAGCGTGGGAACACACCCAGGGGAACATATCTTGGTCACTAGGGCATGTTATTCAGGGAGTGCTATTCAGGGCTCATTCCTGCCCTATGGTTCCACTCAACTGGGGAAACTGATTCATAAGGAGCTCTGAAGGGGCAGCTAACTAAAGCCAACTGGGAGACTTCCCTCCAAATGCATTCGGGAGAGCTATCTCCAGCAACTCTTTGGGAAACTCCACAGCCTAACTTTTTTATATATACATTTCTGGAGGCCTAGCAAGAGGTTTAGGGAGACAAGGAAGGCTTTATGCTGGCCTTGTCAAAAGTATCAATGCACATACTCCACTCTGATATGAACCACTTGATTTTCTTAGAGCTAGGACCAAGGCTCTTACTGAGACGGAAACAGGAGCTGCGTGGACCAGCAGGACATGGGAAGGTTAAATGAATCTGGATAGCAGAAACTCTCATTGGGAAGGTTTTCATGCAGAAGGGGCTATGGTGTCAGTTTTATGTGACTTAAATTAAGTCAATGCTGTATTTTTGTCCTTCAAATAGGAGGCATCTAATAGCCACAGAACAAGCAGCTGATGTGAGCAATAGTGTTGTAGTTTAGTTCCACTAAAGGACATGAGGCTGAGCACATGCAAGGCAGCCATGCTCCTTCTTTCTTGCTATAACTGTTAGGCTCACAATGCCTAGAACATTGTTTTTAAAGTTGTTTATTAATTATTGTTATTACTTATAATTATTATTGTGAGGATTTTGTTTTTTGAGACAAGGTCTCACTCTGTGGCTTGGGATGGCCTAAAACTCATAATCTTTTTGTGTCAGCAGTCCTGAGGTCTAGGGTGACATGTAACAGGTATAAAGGCTCATACCCTGAGTTTGTATGTGCACATATACATGTATATATGACAATATACAGAGGCCAGTGGTTAATGTCAGTGCCCTTCCTAATCCCTCTCCATGCTCACTTTAAGGTAGGACATAGGAATGAATGTGGATCTTACTGATTCATTATAGAGGCTGGCCAGTCTCTCTCTCTCTCTCTCTCTCTCTCTCTCTCTCTCTCTCTCTCTCCTGTAGGTTCTAAAGCATCAAACTTGGGTCTTCCTATTTGTTCAACAAATGCTTTTTCAACTGAGCCTTTCCCCAAGCTCTCAAATGAGAGAGAGAGAGAGAGAGACAGAGAGAGAGACAGAGAGAGAGAGAGAGAGAGAGAGAGAGAGAGAGAGAGAGAGAGTGTGTCTTGGGTATGATTCAGACTTCAAGGTTTTTTAAAAATAATATACTGATAATCCTAAACTCTGATCATCTCCTCCTGTGATGCATAGTTGTTTCGGGTCATACTTGGTTATAGAATGGATTTGAGGAGAGCAGAACATGCATGAGACCTAGTTAGTTTTCGATAACAAAAAGTGTTAACAAGATTGGAAATAGCAGTGAAACATTTTTGTCTAGTATATATGAGACCCTGAATTAAATCCTGGACACCGCAATCAATCAATCAATCAGTCAGTCAGTCAATCAATCAATTAATAAAATGCCATCTTCAAGGTGTTTCGTCAGCATAGCCAGGATTCTTGTCTTTCAGCCCAGGGAAATGGCATCAGAATAGCAGATTCTGAAGCAGGAATCATTCATGAGTTGTAAGTGACTCCTCTCCCTTTTCCATCAAGGAAATGGGGAGACTGTGACAGTGGGGTTGCGCTGGAATTCAGATGAGGGGACAGGTGAAAAGGTATTTTTGAAAACTGTAATTCACTTTGCAAATACAATACAGCTGAGCAGACAGATCTTTATAGGAGGCTGAGCAAAGAGGCGTCGGTGCTGAAAACACCTGCTATTTGAGTTCACATCAGTAGAGGGCTAAGTGCACGGAACTCAATCTTTTTCTTTTCTCTTTGAGAAAGAATATTTTCATCCTTGTTATTTTTTTATGTATTTCTTTTCCCCTCTTAAATTTAACAAATACCCAAACAGTATAAAACTATGCACACTAACGTGGATGTCATATGACCTTACCATGTGCCCAGGCTGGTCTTAAACTCATGGCTATTCCCCTGCCTCAACTTTCAAAGTGCTGATCTTACAGGATTACTACATTTCTTTATGGTGAAAACGTTCAGGATTCTCTGATGTGGCTTTTTAAGGTGTATGGTCCATTCTTGTTATTGACAGTTACACTATTTTGCAATCATGCTCCTAAGATCCCAGTTCCTGAATATGACAGCACGCATTGATTCCTGTGTCTGTCTCTCTGCCTTCCACCGAGTTGTTCTCACTCCCTTGTAGCCACTCTCTAATTCTCAACTATTATCACATCAACTTTTTAGTTGATCATGTGGTAGTTGTCTATGTCTGCCTCAGTTTACTTCATCTGACCATATCTCCCCATGTTGCCCCAAGATCTCCATTTCAAAAATATTTTCATGGTGAAAATAAAGGTGATTCTTTTACTCTTTTGACAGCATTTTTGGAAAAAATGAAATCCAGGGGTTCGAGAAGTGGGTCCTGATTTATTTTCTAACATTTTTTCTATGAACAGAAGTGGCCTTCGGCTCATTTTTACTCAGTTTTTATATTGTTTGCCTGGTGCCTGACACAAGAGTCATCATGTAGAGAACAGAAAACAAAAACAAAAACACAGAGAGTTGGTAGATTATTCTGCAAAACTGATGCACAGCAGTCTTTATGAGTGGCCCTTCTTTTAAAGTCTTTCTAGTAAGTAGTTCTTTTTCTATTGAGAGTTTTTCCATCAGTGGTCTTTCTGTTGATCAGTAGCTTTTCTCTCTTGTGCTCTCATCCTCACTTCTAGCTTCAACCTTCATTGGGGTCCTTCTGATTTCACATTCCACCTTCCCTCCAGACATCTCCCCAGGGCCTTTCATTTAACATACAAAATACTGATGTCAATCATGATCTTCTAAATCTGTTCCATTTTTAAAGCCTTTTATTGATTTTTAGTTTCACATCGAACCCCAATTCCACTCATCTCGCTACTCCTTCATATCTCCCCTCCACGCTTGCAACCCACCCCCCATGAAAATAAAAAACAGATCAACTGACAAAGAAAAACAAAGCATACAAAACATTCCCTTGTGGAATCTGGAGTGTGTCATAGTGTCCCACAGTATATTCTTTTGTCCACACATCTTTACTTCAAATGTTCACTGCAATGAGTCATTGGTCTGGTTCAAGGTCTCTAGATTCTGCTACGCCATCAATACTGAATCCTCACCAGGACTCCTCTTGGTTATCCTGTTGTTGCTCTAAGTTATGGAGATCTTGATGCTTTGGCTCTGCAGGACCAGCCCTTTCATGTGTCCCAGCAGTTGATAGATGAGATATTTTGGGGTTGGCCAACTCAAAGCCCTGGATCAGAGCCTGGGTGGTAGCTGAGTTGGTGAGCCCACCAGACACCACACACACCCCGGCCGCCAGGGTGAGCTCTCCAGCGCTGTCCCAGTGAGCTCCCTCTATGCTGCAGCAGGCAAGGAGCCCTCAGGGCCTGCACTCATGTCACCAGAGCCAACTCTGCTGCTGAAGTGAAATGCGGGACCTTTCTCCTAATTGTGAGCTGTAGTTGGGAAGGGGCTGGCACACCTTTCTGGCTCTCACACCCACGGTGCTGCCTTACCCAGACCTTAACCATCAGTACCAGCTCGACTAAGGTGCCCAGGCAAGGTGCAGGCCCTGGTCACCTGAGTGCTATAGCTGGTCAGATATGGTACCAGTTCTCCAGAATGCTGTTGCCGGTGAAGGGCATCTATGGACACCTATGTTGTCCCAGGCAGCAGACCAGACCAGGGACATCCATGTGATTTTAGTGGTAATATAAGTCACAGATACTGACAAATACCCTTGTAGCTGCATTACCATAGACTCAGATGTGGCCCTCAATAGCATCATGGGCTGGGACTTCACCATGGCCTCAGTGACTGGCAGGATACTCACATAGGACATTCCTTTCCAACTTTGCATCTCCAGTTTCACCTCTCTTTATAGTGCTCAAACTGTTCTGCTTCTCTTTCTCTCTCATCTGTCTACCATGTACATGCCCATTATAGTGGTCTCCACTGCCAGTAGGCCATATGGCTAGAGGGCCTCTGGGTGTTCTCCACCTATCTGTACTGTTCTACTTGTGCTGTGTGGTGGTGGGTTATTCTTTTACTTTTTATCTGGGGACATTGGTGGATTCTGCCATACTCCCATTTAGAAATTTGGTACCGCTCTTGGCTTCTCTCTTCCTGTTAACTCTGAACATGTTCTGCTAACCCATCTCTCTTTACATACTGCCCACTACATTTCCTCAACAGGTTACCTTTATCTACTTCATGGTAGCTCATCTGTTTGTTTCTAGTCTTGCTGTACTCTACATTGCACCCAATGTGATCTTTTAAAACCAAAGCCTAGGCTTAGATTCTGCAGTCAGTCTGCAATTCTTCCATGAAAAATCCAAAGGACTTAAATAAACCTGAGGGATGTTTGTGCTATGACTCTTCTTATGTTGACCTGTCTTTGACTCTCTTCTTAGATTCAACATTTCCATGAATGAAAAATGAGCTCGAATTTTGCCAGCAACTGTTCTCTGGGGTCTCTCCTAAATTCATCTTGTTTGGATCTACTAGTATTACTTGATCCTGTTCCCATTCTGGTCCTTGTCCCTCTCTATCTCTGTTTCTTCTTGAGCAAGTACAGGGATGTGTGTTGGGATCGATAATATCCTTGAGTATGGTTTCTCAACCATCCTTCCATAGTTAAAGCAGATCTTCCTAATTACCACTGAGTATTCCAGGCTAGTTGGCCTGAAGTATCCAGCAATTTCTTTTCATTGTCTCTCATTTCACCATAGCAGTGCTGGAATCACAGGTATGAAGTACAATGCCTGACTTTATATATATTGGGGGATTTTATTTTAGGACTCCATGCTTACATGAACAGGCACTTTCCCATTGGCCAGTCTCCCCAGCCTTGGTAGTAGCCCCTTTGTGACATACACGTTTTTTCCTTATATAAATGTCTTTGGCTTCTGTATTAGATGCTCTATATATAGCTGTCACAGCAGTTTCTGGGGTAGATTATAAATGCCTGCTTACTTACTTTATCTCTATTCTTGGCAGAATGTTTTTGGGGTAGAACTCATCTCTTGTCTCATGAATATGGCTAAGCATAGTGCGTGTCACACAGTGGGCGCCAATCTATTTGTGCTGAATGAAGTAATAAATGCACACCGGCTCCAGTGAGGCACAGATGCCTGGACAGAAGTGCAATTGTTTCCGCTGGATTATTTTAATTAAACACCAGGTGAAAATGCCAGGTACTTAAGGTAGAAATAAAATTCAGATCTATGGGATGACTTTATTATCAGAACCTTATAAACCCTAAAAAATCTTTTAAAAGCCACAGATAATAAAAATATTTTGGGACGTTTGCCCACCCTCCATCAGCTTTGAGAGCAGGTTATAAGATTCTTTCATCTTTCTAATGGTTCCTTGGGTTTTCTCAGCTTATACAGGAATATTCTATTTTTATTAATGCTAGAAATATACTATACGCAAATGAATTACATCCTTGCATTGGGTCTTGGGATTTTAGGTGTGTAAATTCAGCATTCCTGAAATAACAGGGTCTTAAATTACATTTATTTAAGGCATAGTATCTCATATCATTTGGTCAGAATGAAAGCAAGAGGATTCTCTATTGTACCCAATTCTGAACATTTTCTGTTGTATCAACTTTCCAGGGGGAAATATGAACAAAAGTTGCTTCACCTAAAGATGACACAAATAGCAGACCCAAGTCCATCACAATCCAACTTGGCTTACAGGCATGCATCAGGGGTTACCTACAGAAGTGTGCATGATCCTCAAACAGCTTTATAACCTCAACGTCTCACTCCATCATGAAGGATGACTTTGTAGATGCTGCATTACGGAATCTACCTTGCAGTTAGCTTTCCAGTTTCTGCATAGTGTAACATCTACTAAGATCACTCATACATTGGAGAACACAGGAATTACTGGAATCCCATATGAGAATATATAGCTTCTCAGTACTCTGTGTTCATAGCTTTATTGCTATTGGCACAAACTCAGCTATCTCTATGTTGTTGTGCACAGCTTGTTCCCACAGCTATTAACTGATCACGAAACAGGAAAAAAAAAAGGCCACACTACAAAAATTTCTTTAGCAAGTACAAGATTTGACATCTTCATGTTAATATGCTTAATATATTTTAGTAACTCAGCTTCCTCATTAATAAATGTTAATAACAGCTTCCTACCTTTGTCACAGAGTCGAGCAAGGACTTCACAGAGAAGATAAGAGTTGTGAAAACATAATATGTTTCTATTCTCTTTAGATTATATGTATTGCCAAAATAAAGGAAAACTGTTGAGATTTCAAGAGCATAACATGTCCTTGGGTCATTTAAACTGTATGAAAAAACTCACGAAAGTGTCTAATATACATGTGAAAAGTCAATTAAGTAATATTTCCATTCCTTTTGTATTCTTTAGGTACATTTTACTGAAGTAAAACATCACATATAATTGTGCAAAAATGTATACATAAATGAATTCTTAAAAAGTTAGGTTGTTTAATTTTTATTGTCAAAGAGACTGAATTATGAAATAGTAAAGGCTTTAATGACTCACAACATTGTGCATGTCTGTGAGGGCATTTCTAAAGAGATTCAACTGGGGACAAATGACTCACCATGAAGTTTGGTGACACCATGGAATGGGCTGAGGTCTCATACTAAGTAAAATTTGGAAAACGATAAGATGAACTAAGCATAAGAATTTATCTCTTTCTGCCTCCTGACTGAAGATACTATGTGAATAGCCTACCATCACCATGCTTTTCTTGCCATGAAGAACATTATCCCCTCAAAATATGATATAAAATAAACTCTTTCTTCATCAATTTACCTTTTTATTGGGCATTTGGTCATGGTCATGATAAAGGTAACTAATA
This sequence comes from Rattus norvegicus, assembly GCF_021556685.1. Taxonomy (NCBI): domain Eukaryota; kingdom Metazoa; phylum Chordata; class Mammalia; order Rodentia; family Muridae; genus Rattus; species Rattus norvegicus. Next base: position 115,169,592 of record NC_141537.1, on the reverse strand, counting down.
TAGAAATTAGTATGAGGAGTAGGGTTGTTGTCTAATCTGTAGGTTTATTTATATGGTTTGTGGAGGAATGTGGAAGAGCTTAGACTGTGAAATAAAACAACCTTGAATGCTATAAACCAACATTAGTGGAATATTTCAGTGGGAGTTGCAAAGTGTAAGATTGAAAAAAATATGGACAGTAGCAACTTGACTCATGTGATTTCAGAGCAGAACAAGGATTCTCTGTTGGGAACTGGACTAGAAGCTGTTAATGTTACATTCTGACAAATAATTTGACTAATATTTTTCTGTCTTAGAAATGTGAATGAAAGGGTAGAGAAGAAAAAGACAACGTGGCATTCAGGCTATAGCATGGTTGTTTTCTTTTAACTTCTTTTTTCCCTATCTTTATTAAACTGGGTATTTCTTATTTACATTTCAAATGTTATTCCCTTTCCAGGTTTCCAGGCCAACATCCCCCTAACCCCTTCCCCTCCCCTTCTCTATGGGAGTTCCCCTCTCCATCCTCCCCCCATTGCCTCCCTCCCCCCAACAATCACGTTCACTTGGGGTACAGCCTTGGCAGGACCAAGGGCTTCCCCTTCCACTGGTGCCCTTACTAGGCTATTCATTGCTACTTATGCAGTTGGAGCCCAGGGTCAGTCCATATATAGTCTTTGGGTAGTGGCTTAGTTCCTGGAAGCTCTGGTTGGTTGGCATTGTTGTTCATATGGGGTCTCAAGCCCCTTCAGCTCTTTCAGTCCTTTCTCTGATTCCTTCAACAGAGGTCCTGTTCTCAGTTCAGTGGTTTGCTGCTGGCATTCGCCCATGTATTTGCTGTATTCTGGCTGTGTCTCTCAGGAGAGATCTACATCTGGTTCCTGTCAGCCTGCACTTCTTTGCTTCATCCATCTTATCTAGTTTGGTGGCTGTATATGTATGGGCCACATGTGGGGCAGGCTCTGAATGTGCGTTCCTTCAGCCTCTGTTCTAAGCTTTGCCTCCCTGTCCCCTCTTAAGAGTATTCTTGTTCCCCTACTAAAGTAGGAGTGAATCATCCACATTTTGGTCATCCTTCTTGAGATTCATGTGTTCTATTTTAGCATGGTTATTGTTCACTGTTCTTATCTAAAGTTATAGTCAGAGAGCAAGAAGCATAGCGGAAAGATAGAAAAAAAGAAACATTCAACTTGGTGAGAAAAGGGTTATAAGCATGTTCCAAATTTTAGACAAGGAGGTAGAGATAAGTAACTATGATTAACAGGATTGTTACATTCAGGAGCATCTTTAAACTTTGTACTATGATAACAAGAAAGACTCCTTGAGAACTAAATGCTACCCATTGAAAGCTCCAGCTCAACTCAGAAGTAAAACAAAACAAAACAAAACAAACAAAACAAAACAAAACAAAAAAACTGAAAAACAAAAAACAAGATTCATTTGAAATGATGGTTGAACTGATGAGAATGCCACTGAAGCAGCCACTCACTTAAAAATAACTTCTCAGGGAAGCATTTTCCCAGGTCCAAATCACATTAGTTTGACACAATGGGTGAGGGTAGGTACCCTAAATATCAAGATGTCAATAGAACTTTTCAGTATTATACATTGCTGGTTTCAAAGTCACAAACAATAGAGTTACAGGGTAATGGAACTTGCATTTGAGGTCCAAAAATGTGCTGAGAGAAGGCAGTGTCTGACTGGATTGGATTCCTTGAATACAGGCATTGAGAAGTCACTGCATCAAGAGAAGTAGGTTAAGCTTATGTAGTAGCAGAAGCTACAAAGCTTTGGAGGTGCTGGAACTAACAGCAGTCAGTAAGCTGAGCCTCCACATCTCCAGATAATGCCCTCAAATGCCCTCAACACTCAGAAGTAAAAGCTTTGTGGTTACTCTGTTATATATACATATATATATGTATATATATATATATATATATATATATATATATATATATATGGCATTGAAATTGTTTTGAACTGGGAACTTTTTAAATTGGACTAGTGAATTTTTCATTATGAAATGACGATGAGCTTATGAGGCACAGAGGTGATAAAGTGATCTCTCAGGATGTCAAGTTGACAAGGGGTAAGCTTGTGATGCTTAATTTGACTGTCCAATTGACTGACTAAAAAACAAAGACAAACAAACAACAACAAAATCCTTTAGAGTACTGAGGAACTGTGCACTTAGGGATGTTTATGATTGCATTACAAATGGGTCAGCTGAGAAGGAAAGACTCATTCTAAATGGGAGTGATGCAATCCTATGGTTTCAGGGAATAAAAATGCCAGAATAGGGCTGTGCCCCAACTTTCATTTTTCTCTGCTTCCTGAATGCATACATTGAGACCCGCTTAATATTATACTTTTTCCCTCCATGAAGGATTGTATCCTCCATAAATATGAGCCAAAATAAATAAGCACTTCCTGCTTTTAATTGGTTTTTGTCAGATATTTGGTCACAGCCATGAAAAAGTATGAATGAAAAGATGAATTTTCTCACCTAGGCCCCACCTAGGTTTAGAAAACAGCCTCTTAGAACCTTAGAAAGTCTACTCCATCTGCCAGCCTTATGATTGTAGCATTTCATTCTTTTCTAAAGGCCACTTGTAACCTTATGCCAATCTGATCATTTCCCCTGTTTGAATTGTATGGGTGAGTTATATTATCTATCTATATATGTGTCTCCATGGCCTAGATAGGCATAGCATGTGTTTTGGTTGTGTGTTGGCAATAATCAAGAAATGTTGTAGCACTTGGTACTATTACATTCATGGAGTTACAAGTGTTGTGTTACTGACAGATAACTTGACTTTTGCTTTGGGGGTGTTGTAAATTGTACTACTATGACCATCATTAGAAACATTGTTTGATTTGTGCAGCATGTATATTTTATAGCAATGCTCGAAGGCAGAATTCCATAATCATGGGTTATATACATGTTCAACTTAAGAATAAACTTTCAATTTTCTTGTCCCACAAAACATTTATTTCAACACTTACAAAGTGATCAAAGTGATTAAGTTTCCTTAGCTCTGGGTGTTATCCCCTTTTAAACTGCAGCTTTTATGTGGGGAGAAGCATCCTGCAATAGCTTTCATGCTATGTTCTCTTAAGAATTAATGGCATAGGACACCTTTTCTATTTAGAGTGAAATAGTTTTAAAAGCCTCTGCCAAGTTTTTCTATTGGCTTACTTCTTTTTTTTCTCGTTGATTTGTAAAGGTTCTTTATAAACTCTAGCTTGTGGCCTTTGCCAACTGCATATACTTCAAATCTCATGTTCCCTTTGGTGCTTGAGTTTTCTTAGTTATTATTGTATTCTAGTTGGCTAATCTTTTCCATATTCCTTAATGCTCTATCTTTGTTTATCTAAAAATGTATAAACAATTTTCTTCTGAACTCATTGTGTTTTAGTAAACTCTAATCCCAACACCCTATTATTAGTTGTATGCCTGGCTTGAAAAAGTATATTAAAAAGTCAAGCTTCTGTCTTCCATAGAGCAAATGCAGCAGAATTGGATGACAGACTGCTATTTTTGCTGTTTCACTTTGCCCTCTTTGTCAAAGATCATGTGGTCATAGATGAGCAATATACATGTTCTTCTTTACTCTTCAGTGGGCTGTTATTTGCATTTATTCATCTTTTCTTTTTACATTCTAGTGCCTGGCCTTCATTAAAATTAAATACATACATATACATTTAAACACACACACACACACACACACACACACACACACACACACACACACACACACTCACGTGTGGACGTACAGGAACTCTGTAGGATGCTGTCTTAGGTTCCTTTGTGTATATGCACTTTAGCAGTACAACCAAATCAGCCAATGATCTGGTAATCTTAGATGTTCTCTAAGGTCACTCAGATAAAAAGTGTGTTTATTGATCCTTTAATTTTAGCCTGAGAGACGCTCCTCAGAAAATTCTAACTAGTCTTCTTGGAACTTTCTGTGCATAGAATGTTGAGTTACTAAATGGGTACTATTTTAAATCACAACATTTATGATAACTTTTCATACATCTGTAGAAAATTTAGCACAAGCAACATCTTTCCTCATGTGTGTGAATTATTTCATTTGCACTTTATGTAATTTGTATTATACCTTGAGTGTAGACTTTTTCTTTGCCTAATTTTAAAAAATATTTATCATCTATTATTGTGTGTTTTTTCCTTTTCTTGTCTATTTTAATAATAATTTAAAGTGTTGTGTATATACATGTGTATGCACATTCCAATGTGTAGAGATCAGAAATCAAACTAGAGATTCTTTTCAACTATCTTGGTTTTGTGAGCCAGGTTCTCTTACTGAAAATCATTGTTTTAGCTCTTCTGACTGGACCAGAAACCAGGGAACGGGCCACTCATGCCTGACTTAGGATTACAGGCACACGTCGTATTCCCCATTTGTAGGCAGGTGGTAGAGACATCAGTGAAGGTCCTCGTGCTTATTCAGCCAGTACTTCGCTCACAGAGCCATCTCCCTATCTCCGCTTTCCTGTCTACTTTTACTGTGTATATTTTTAGTGGAGTCTCTTCTCTTGCAATCTTCTAAATAATCACTCTCTTTTGGTAGTTGAAAAATAGATGATATTATTCATTTTTATTGGTTATTTTATTTATTTAATTTCAAATGTTATCTCCTTTTCTGGTTTCTCCTCCACAAACTTCCTATCCCTTCCCTCTCCCCCTGCTTCTATGAGTGTACCTGCCTCACATTCCTGTCTCACTGACGTAGCATTCCCCTACACTGGGACATTGAGCCTTCACAGGGTCAAGGGCTTCCCCTCCCATTGATGCCAGACAAGGCCATCCTCTGCTACATATGCAGCTGGAGCCATGGGTCCCTTCATGTTTACTCTTTGCTTGGTGGTTTAGTCCCTTGGAGCTCTGGGCGATCTGGTTGATATTGTTGTTCTTCCTATGGGGTTGCAAACCTTCAGCTCTTTCAGTCTTTCCCTTGACTCCTCCATTGGTGTCCCTGTGCTTAGTCCAATGACTGGCTGCATGTATTTCCATCTGTATTGGTCAGACTTTATCTGGCAGTGTAAAGATTTTTATAGGCTACTTCCTACATAATGAAAAATATTAAGACAACTCAATCTGCTATCAACTTCTATTTTATGCTGCTGTTTTACTTCTTAATTTTTAGTATTTTAAATATATTACATTACTAACAGCATCTTGAAAGTTAAATACATTTAAATATTTAGGGCTGGCGAGACAGCTCAGTGGTTAAGAACATCTCTTCCAGATTTAGGCCCCAGAACCCATATCAGTAGCTCACAGTTATTTGTAAATACAATTCCAGTGAATCCAAAACCCTCTTCTGGCATCCACAGGCACCACACATACATTTGGTGCACATATTGATAATCTGTCAAACACACATAAATGTGCACTTAAAAATAGCTATTAGCAATGTATTTCCTTTGTCTTTTTCATTAGTTTTTTCATCTCTACATACAATTCCAACTACCTAAAGGTATTCTCTTTAAAATTTCATTTAGAAAATGACTCGAGTGTCACTAGAGAAGTGGCTAAGTGGTTAAAAGAGCATTTGATATTTTTTCCAGAAAGCCTGGATTCAGTTCCCAGCACCCACATGACAGCTCACAAGAGTCTATAACTCAGGTTTCTGGTGGGGGGTATTATGACCTCTTATGGCCTCTGTGGGAAATATATCCACATGCATACAGACAATAGTCAAACATATAAAGTAAAAATCAAAGAATCTTTAAAAAATGGAAAGAAATTAACATCTAACAGTTAGCTTTTTGGTTCATTGTAAGGAATCCTTCTGCATATGTTTTTATTATTGGGTGGCTCTAACAGGCCCAAGCATAGTAAGCATGGCACCAGTAGGTTTAGCCTTTCCCCTGCCCTCTTCCTTGCTGAACTGTTAGATTCTCTTATTTTTTGCTTGTTTTTATTTTAATGAAAAATTTTTAATTGATATGTGATAGATTTAAGGACTTCCACGTTCCTAAAGTGCGCCACCAAGGTCTGTTCCCTTATATGGCCACTTCCGTATGCCTGACTCATTCCTGAGGCTGATCACTGAGGTCTAGCTATCAAGGGCAAATTCTAGTTCAGAATTCCCCATTTGACTGTCCTGATGAGCCTGCCCAATCAGAGCTTACAGCCCATCCTAGCTCTTTCTAACACAGATTTCCCCTTTGCTCCTCTTAAAATTGTGCCTGCCTAGCTCTTTGCTGCTGTTTCTGCCTCATTCAGATTCAGCCACTTTGCCTCTTTGCCTTTCTTAACAAAGAATGTCTTTGCATTGAGAACTCATGTTTGGTTATGGTCTGTGCCTAATCTCCGGTCCTAAGGGAGCACTCTATTGTGTGTGGATCCCTTCAATTCTTCTTTTTCTTTTCTTTTTTCTTTCTCTGTGCCTGTGTGTGTGCCTGTGTGTGTGCCTGTGTGTGTGCATGTGTGTGTGCCTGTGTGCATTTCTTTCTATTGTTTTGCGTTAATAATTTGTTGTATTCAGAAAACTGTGAAAATACTACCAATCTCTTGAGGAAAATATTCTTTCTCTATGCTGTTTATGATTTCTGTTCTTCTTTCTTTGGCTTCAGTCAATTTTACTTTCATGTGCTTAAGATGACAAGCCTAGCACACATCCCTCAACTTCATGTTCTCTCTCTCTCTCTCTCTCTCTCTCTCTCTCTCTCTCTCTCTCTCTCCCTGTCTCTCTCCCTCTGTGTGTGTGTATGTGTGTGTGTGTTTGTGAGTGTGTGTGTGTGTGTGTGTGTGTGTGTGTGTGTGTGCTGAGTCCAGTGAGTGCTGCCCATCTCTGTGTGTGTGCAAGACCATCCACTGGGCTGTGGGCAGCCTACCAGGACTGCATCCCGAGACATCTGTCTCCCTCCCCTTGCAGTCTTGTACCTTTCAAACTATATTGTCAACCTGTGCTTCCTCTCATTATCAATTCAGCACACCAGTTTACCTCTCTAGAATCTTTGTGCTGCTTGTTTACCTTCAGGTACATTATGTTTTCCAAGAGCTCGGCTATCATGTTGTGTGCCATAATTCACAATCCTCAGATCATTTATCCAGCATAATTATGTCCTCCAATTGTCCTATAACTGTCTTATAGCTCAGTACCCACAACTCTTATCTTTTTATTTCAATGCATGTTTCATTTTAAACCTTATCAGTGACCATTTCTGTTTGTTCAATTATTTTAAGTCCTGGTCATGGTACATGATCACTTTTGATAATCCCTGAGGCTAAGAAGGAATCTATGATCTTTGTCTTCAGGGCAATCTGACCTTTATAAGCACTAGGCATAGTGTCAGCTCACCTGTGTCTGTTCAGCTGGTCCTGACCAGGGCTTCAGAATCTTATTTACTATGATGATTAAAGCATACCTCCCAACCTGTTCCCTATATAACCCTCTGGTGGATACCGGCAAACCGCCGTTACTCTTTAGCAGCCCCAAGTCAAGTTTTGGTTCTCTTTTCCTGTGAGCTCTCAAAAGTCACCTTTAGTGCCCCCATGCCAGTCTCTTAGTCACTGCTTTCTGCTCATCCTCTCGTCTGGCCTGCTGTTCTGCAGAGAGAAGGGGAAATCCATGGTGAAGGGTGGCCAGCAGTGTCTCCTATGCTCAGCATCACTTCTGTATTGATTCCAGGAAGGAATTCAACCCAGGTAAGTGAAGGTGTCTGGGCAGCTAACCGGAATCCATGGAAATAGGTACACCTCATTCTCTGTGGCTTGTCTTTCAGTAAATGTTCTAATCTCATGTCATAGTAATTGTATGAAAGTACAATGTAGCTGGTGGCAGAGACATCCTAATTGAATTAGCTTTATGGAGAGACTGAAGACCAGAAAGATTAAATCACTTGATGAAGGTCTTACAGAGAATCCAAGATAGCACTTTTAACAGAACATTAATCCATATATGGAATTGTCCTTAAAACAGAATCTTAAAATAGGATCATTTACATTTCATTTTGTCATTCTGGTACATGCTCATTTAAATTAAAGATATGTTTTTGTTACTCTGCAGTCTTTTTTCTGAGGACATTTTATTCTGTAGATTTTCATGGATGGCTCAGCTCCCGTGGGGGAAGAAAAGTGGTCCATCCATATATGATCTAGAGTGTGAAGTTTGGATCAACTTCATGCTTTTCAAAACATTTCTGGATGGCACCGGTTTCACTACAGAGTGCCCCATTTATCCATGTTTCCATGCATCTAAACACCCTGTGGGGCTGTAAGCCATCAGCAAGAAGTAGGTTTCCTGAATAATCAGGTTTCCAGTGGCGAGCAGATGGCTCCTGTTCACACCATCACAGGCCAATCCCTGACAGCTGTTGAATATGTTGAGATAGCTGTAGATGCCATTTGGAATATCTTAGAGTTGTGTGGTAAATAGGAAGCCCGATGTTGAGAAACAACTGCTTGTCTCATCTTTGTATCTGCAGTTAGCATGTTTTGGTGGAAATATTCCAAACATGGGTGGCAACATTGACCATGCGAGGCTCATTCCTTTCCTTTCAAATTCTCTTTTGTTCCCCCCCACCCCGCCTTCTCTTTCTCTGTCCAGTTTGTCACAGATCCAGAGGAGAAAGATATAAACAGACCCTAACACTTTGCAAACCCTAAGCTCAGAATTTTAGACATAATTGAAAAGCACAGTTATATAATCTCATTCAAATTTAAGTGTGACATATTTATAAAAATCTAAATAACAATATGTAGTTTTTGCTAAATTCTGAATAAGTGTGTTACCATCCCAATTCATAAGGAGAATCCTTACTCCTGAAGTGACAGTTTCAAGTGGAAGGACCTCTGGGAGTGGACTGAATCATGAATCCTCATAGAAAGGTTATTGCTTGAAATGCTCAGCTTCATTGTTAAGTTGATACAGCCTAGAGTCACCTGGGAAGAGAGTCTCAATGAGGGATTGTCTAAACTGGGTTGGGCTCTGGGCTTGTCTGTTAGGGATTGTCTTAGTTTAATTGATGTGGAAAGACACTGTTTATGGTGGCCTGCACTATTCCCTAAGTAGAATGTCCTGAATGGTATAAGAGGGATGCGAGCAAGCAAGCCAATCAGCTAGCCAGCCAACCAGCCAGCCAGCCAGCCAGCCAGCCAGCAAGGGAGCACACACATCTTTATTTCTCTTTCCCCTTGGCTGTGGATGAGATGGACTAGCTGTTTGAAGTTCCTGTCTTGATGCCACTACAATAACAGACTATGACATAGAATTCTAGTGATAGATACCCTTTCTTCAATGAGTTACTTTTTAGTCAAGGTGTGTTTTATCAAATAACAGGAAAGAAGCTAGAAGAGTGTCCTTATAAAAGAGATCCTACAAGGGGCAGGAGAGATGGCACCATAGCAGAGGGGTTTGTTGTACTTACAAGGGACAAGAATTTGGTTCCTAGGCCCCAAATCAGAAATCTTACAAGACCCTGTCTCTTTAGATTCAGGGGATCCAACACCTCAGGCTTTCACAGACACATAAACTGATGTGTGATTGTACACACATGCATACCCACATGCACACATACACTTAAGCAATAATAAATACACCTTTTTCTTTTAAAAAAAAGTCCTAGAGATCTGTCTTGCCCGTGCTATCACATGAGGATGAAAACAGAAGGTCTTTTCATGAGAAATGAGGCTTTCCTATACCTTGAATCTTGAAGCAACTAGATCTTGGGCTATTTGGGGTTCAAAACTATGGAAAATAAAATTGTTTACAAATTACTCAATACTGTAAACAGAACTTTTCAACATACATGGTACTTACTGTTTTAAGTGACACTCATTGATATTGCAAATGCATAATTTGTTTGTATGAAAACATCTGTATGTGGCTATATACAATCATATTCAATGTTCATTAACCACAAATATTATTCACTTCAAAAATAATATTTCTATATACATGTCAGGGTTTGTATATGCATGAGTGCAGGGAACTCTGGAGTCCATAGTACAGCATCAGATCCCCTGGAGCCAAATTACAGACCATGGCCTATTTAACATGGGAGGTAGGAACCGATCTCAGGCCCTCTACAAGAGCAGTATGCAGTGCACTCCTAATTTCTACCCCATATCCCTAAGGAAATTAACCTTTATTCTGGGGCCAAATGAACTTTTAGAGGTAGTTTTCTGTAATAAAGTGCCATCGGCTAATTACCTTGTAATAACAGATAACCTTAGTGGTATTTGAAACACAGATGATTTTTGTTGCCATTCGTTTAATGAGGAGTGACTGAGTTTTCTGGTCTGAGCAGAGGCGGAATTCCTCAAGCAATATGCAGTGACATGCTTGTTGAAAGCTCTGAGCATGTGAGCTGGAGTTTCGTCAGTCAAGGTAAATCACATGAATGTGTCCGAATTTCACTGAGCAGAACATCATTATACGAAGGACACTTAAATGACCATGTGTTTCCCTTCAGTCAGCAAATATTTGTTTCAGCTACCATTGTACACAGGCGATGCTTTCTATCCAACACAATGGGTATTATCCTCTCCCTGAGGTATTAGGCTGGGCAGTAAAGTCCAAGTTCACATTCTGGGAGCGATGGCTGGCGTTCTTCTTATCTGGTCTGAAGGTATCTCTCTTTGTTCAGGGAAATAGTGAATTAAAAGGATCAGTTATCTTCCCTGTCACAGACTCAGTATTCACTCAAGGAATGGGGAAGGACAATAGCTATAAACATTCCTATTAAGAACAGGAGAAAGAAGAGCCGTACCTAGTTTATAATGAATTCATAAAGCACAGTACAACCAGTAGGAAGATTCTGCACACACACACACACACACACACACACACACACACACACACACACACAAATAGCTGCACAGTTTGTAAGATACAGTGGGAAATAAAAATGCAAGGCATCATGTTAAAATGCATTAAAGCAATTATGAGATTCTTCTGATACTGGGGGCTCTGCAGTATCACAGGCCATGAGCCCATGAAGCTGGTACCGACTTTCAGTTACAGAGAGTGATACCCATTGGTGAGGTGCAGATTCCTCCTCTGGTTATGGCTGCCTACACGGTGGCTTTCAGCAAACTCTGGTTTTGTGTCTTAAGAATTCCTCCCTTCCAAAGTTCAGGATTTGGCTTCATTTAAAGAGGATTTGTGATGGAGAACAGGAGCTGCATATGTGGATCAGTTGGTACAGTGCTTGCCTGGCCTGCAGACAGCTCTTGGATTCAATTCTTAGCACCACATAAACCAGGCATGATAGCACGTGCATGTGGTCCCAGAACCTGGGAGGTGGAATCAGGGGAGTCAGAAGTTCATCCTCCACACTTGGGCAGACTAAAGCCAGCCTGGCGCACACAATGATAGGGAGCAAATAAGTGGGGATGTGGGGATCCACTCCTTTCTTCCTGGCACAGAGGGGTGGTGTAGTGGTGGAGGATCCAGTCCTTTGCTCTCAGCAAGTAAGAAATCACACTTGGCTACAGAGGGGGTTCAAGATGAGCCTGGGTCATGTGACATCGGTTGAAAAAATTAATTCAAAACAGACCACAGACCTAAATACAAGAATACAAGTCTAAATTCTTAAAACATGTAAATAATATATTTTTGAAGGCTGGAGATGTAGTACAGTTGGTAGAGTGCCTGTCTAACATGAGTAAGACCTTGGATTTGATCCCCAGTACTACATTAACTGGTGGCACGGTGGCACACACCTGAATTCCCAGCATCCAGGAGGTAAATGTAAGGGGATTAAAAGTTCAAGGTCATCATCAGCCATATAAAATGTTGAGGATTTCCTAGGTAAGAGTGAGATGCATGACAACTTATTAGACAGTAGGAAAAAGCACATCCTCATGACTGAACTTTTAAACACAATAGTTATAATTATAGTAGAAAACAATGTCAGTTGCACTTCATCAAAATGTTTTAAGAGTTTATGATTCAAAGGGCATCAGCGTGTAAGTGGCAGATAGCCTACGCAAGAGAGAAGGTGTTTTCAGGCTTTGTATCTGACAAGGGTATTGGACATATAAAGGATTGCTTAAATTAACAAGCAGACACAGTTAGAATGAGGCAAAGGATTCAGTTAGGTGCATCCTGAAAAAGACAATATGTAAGTGGGTAATAAACCCAAGCTTGCTGAAAGACATCACCACCATTGTTATTTAGAGAAATGCTGATCAAAACCACAATGAGACACTCCATCACTGGGGTGACTAGAATAAAAGCATGCGCGATTACAAACGTTGGCAAAGATATGGAGATTGGGAAGCTCATTCATCAATTCATTCAACTGCTGTAGCCACTTTGGGAAACAGCTTAGCAGTTCTTCAAAAAGAGAACAGAGCCAGAGAGATCTCTCAGACAAAGGAAGTGCTAACCCTGCAAACTTGAGGATCCCAGTTCAATGCTCCAAACTATCATATAAAGCTACTTGAGATGGCACACACCTGCATTCCCAGCACTCCTCCAGCGAGAAGTAGGTGGAGACTGCAGAGTCACATGGAGCTTGCAGGCCAGAGAGCCTTGGAGTACACAGCTCAGCGGGCATCTCCAAAGAGCAAGGCGTGGTGGCATGTGCTTTTAATACCAGCACTCGGGAGGCAGAGGCAGACAGATCTCTGTGAGCCTCAGGCCAGCCTGGTCTACAAAGAGACTTCCAGAACATCCAGGCTGTTACACAGATAAACACTGTTTCAAAAAACCAGACAGAGAAAGAGAGTGGTTATAGGAAGAGGGAAGAAAGAGAGAAGAGAGGACAGAGACTGCCTCAGAGAGTAGGGGGGCAGCTTCAATGAGGTGGAAGATAAGAACAGACATCTGAAAGTTTTCTTTTGAGTGTTGTGACACACACACACACCACTACCACCACCACTACCACCATCACCACCACCACCACCACCACCAACAACAACAACAAAATACACAAAACGAAACAAAAATTCCATATACAGTGTTCATGGCATTATTACTATTTATAAACAAAGTATAAAATTCCAACTTTATATCATATAATCAATGAAGATACAAAATAGAATATTTCTATTCTTAGTCTACTAATTCTTTTAAATACTTCTTATGAACATGGCTGCATTGGAGGACGGGGGATTCAACACATGAGCCTTCAGGGAAATGGTCTCAATTCCAGCTATAAAATAGAAAGCAAGTTCCTTATTGCTAAAGTCTGAGGGCTAATGGATCATGAATAATGAGTACAGGATTTCCTTGGGAGTAAAGAAAGTGGTCTAAAACCTGATAATGTTGCTGATAATATGATTTGCTGAAAACCACCCAAATACGTACTTTCAAAAGGTAGGTTTGATGTTTTGAGAATTACCAATCAATGAAACAAACATTTAAGAGATGTTATATGACCAGGGAGATGGCTCAGCTGGTGAAGGAAGGCATTTGTCTCCAAACCTGGAAATCTGAGTTCAATCCCTCCTACCCCCACAGTGCCTACATGGTAGAAGGAAAGAACAAACTCCCACAAGTTGTCCTTTGTCCTTCACAAGGATGGCATGACACAGGCACAGTGATTAAAACATACCAGAGGGGCTGGGGATTTAGCTCAGTGGTAGAGCGCTTACCTAGGAAGCGCAAGGCCCTGGGTTCGGTCCCCAGCTCCAAAAAAAAAAAAAAAAAAAAAAAAAAAAAAAAAAAAAACATACCAGACACCTCCACGCATGCTCGTGAACACACACACACACACACACACACACACAGATACAAAAAAATTAAATAACATGTACCTGTTTCTTAAAAATATAGACGCTATAACATTTTTTAAAAGAATGTCTGTGTGTGTGCACATGCTTGCATATGTGTAGATACACATGTGCATTGTATGTATATTTATGTGTGTGCATGTGTCTATGTTTGTGTGTGTATGTATGTGTGAGCATACATGTATGTATACAAATGTGTTATATGAGTGTATGCTTGAGTGTGACTGTGTGTCTCTGTTTCTTTGTGTATGTGTGTCTGTGTGGGTGATCTACATATGCCATGGTTCATATTTGAAGAGTCAGAGGATAACTTTTGGAGTTAGTTTTCTCCTTCTACTATGTAGGTCTCTGAGATCAATCTTGCCTCATATGGCTTGACAGCAAGTGCCATTGTTCTCAGAGCCACTTTGCTGGTCCTAGTTGGGAGCAGTTTTCACAGTTATTCCAAGCCATACTACCAAGGTACTGAGCAACACCAGATCTCAACAGACCTCTGCTCTGTGCTGATCATAGATCATCTGATGTGGAGAATCACCTCATTCTTTATACTATGATACTAGATACATTACACATTATACAAGATTCACACTTGTCAGACCACAGAGCATAACTTTATGTGTAAAGAAAACCAATGATGTAGATTGAAACAATGTTCATGTCTCTTACTTAGAGACACAGCCTATCTCTGATCTTTGACTCTTATTGACTCAGTGGACACAGTGGGTTGGGTGTATATGTTAATTCCAAGTACATAGTTAGAGGGGCAAGGTAGCAAATTGCCCTGCTCTGAGTCTTCTTTTAAGTCAGTGAGGTTTTTTTGTTTTTATTTTTTGTTTTTTGTTTGTTTGTTTTTTTCTGAAAAGCAGTCAAACAAAATTTCTTACCTAAAAATTTATTGCTGGTCAACATCTTTCTTCTGTGATAACAGAAATAAAACTTTAAAGCTTAAGATGCTTTTTTTAATACAAGAAAATGGGGAAGGAAGGTAGGTGCTCTGTACTTAGGGATCTCTTCTGGAGGAAACAAAAGTAGGGGTAGGGAGTTGCTTTATAAAGGCCAAAGGTGAAGAAGGTGACTGAGTCCCATATAATAATGAAGGCTGAGACAGGTACAAAGCAGAATTTATCCTTTTGACATCATTTGATTAAAAACAAAGTCTGTGCCTGTCATGAAGCCAAAAATCAATTTTGACATTTCAATAATAACTTTTATAGAACAGAATGTTGCTTTTTAAAAATTTCCCCAGCTTCTATATATTTAAATTTCCACCTGAATTCAAGTCCACAGCTAATTTTAATATGTGTGTTAGTGCATACGCATGTCTACACAGATGTTCTTGCTGTTGGTAGAGTAGTGAGGGTCAGAGCCTGGGTCCTTGAGTCGCCTCCTTGGAATCCAGCTGTGCTCCACATAAGCATGGTTTACCACAGACTATCTGCACTCCTGCAGAAGTCTATCTCTTTCATTTTGATTGGGATATGGTCTTTATTTGAGTGTATTGTAAAAGGATGGCCTCTGGATATGACACAACACCTTTCCTCTTGAACTCTCAGTGGCTGTAATTACCATTAATAGACTCAAATGGGATGGAGACCATTAGTGGTACATTCTCTGAGAATTCACAGGGGCTTAACAGTTATTGGGGCTGTAGAAAATGTTCCTCAATGATTTAGCTACTCTCAAGTTTCCTATGATCTCATTAGAAACCCCCAATTTATTGATTCACTAAATTAAAGCTAAACTTTGGTGGCACTGTTTCTTTGGTCAGTCATGGAGTCACTTTCTGCGGTAAGAGATCTTTATTCATACAATGTATGTTCAAGTACTTATAGAGATGATTTTAATCTCAGTATTTTCCTCTCATATCATTTTTCTGTTTTATTGTGCTGTATAATTTCACTGCAGTTGCTTTTGTTCAAAATCTGCTCATTACTCACTATCTTTTAGGTTAAGGACTAAGAGAGAAGCTCAATGGGATCTGATGGTCAAGTCATATAATGATGTACCTGTAAAGCCAGGAGCTCCAAGACAGCACCCCACACGAGATGTAATAACTCCATTCTCAAAGAAGAATTTTCCAGGGTCATACATGGAACACCAGGACTTTAGTTGACATCATTTTGGCCAGCTGATCAGAGTTACACCCATGTGTTCAGCTCCCCCTCTTAAGGTCTATGACTCCTCTCTGTACTTAGCTCTGTTTCACTTTCGCTGAGTCATCCTCTTCTGACATAAAATTCCTTCCTGTCTCTCTTGACACGATCACTGCATTGGTGATTTTCTATGACTGAGGTGATATCAGTTATCATAAAGTAACTGATAAAGCAGCTGGAAGGATTTATTTTGGCTCACGGTTTGAAGGTGCAGTCGATCACAGAGAGAAGTCATAGAGGCATGATGCTGATGTCAGATTGCATCTCTAGGCAAGAAGCAAAGGGAGATGAACGGGGGATCTCAGTTCCCTTTACTCATTCATTTAACATAGTACTCCAGCTATGAGGTGGTGACACCCACATTCAAGGTGAGTCTTCCTGTCTTATTTAATCCTCACTGATGGACTTCATAGACACAGCTATACATGTATTTCCATAATGATGCTAAGTCTAGTCAAGTTTACTAACAATATGACCCTCAAATTAATGTCTATTAAGCCATTAATAGACATCTCTTGGGCTCCAAATGTCCTTTTAGGAGAAATTTGATATTCATATTCCTTGATTGCCCCACACAAATGAAATAACTTTAGGATCTCCTGCCTAGTCATGTCTCCTTGGAGCTGTATTCATACTTTGGCATTGACTATTTATATACCCATGTTTCTATTTATTTATTTAACCCCTGCCAACATCATCAATAATTGATGATAATCTCACAAATAAATAAATTGTATTGTTGTCAAGAATGAATCTGTCTGTTATTTTAATGGGAAACATGCCTTCCGCACAATCCATAATGCCATTCCACTATTCCACATTTCTCATTATTTGAGGTCTAAAGACACCCAAAGACTTCTATTGAATGCTATCACAACTTACTTACTTGTGATTGTGTGAGTGTCCAGAAGTCTTCTGCTATTTTTATTTCTATTTCTACCTAATATTGATTTTTTCCTCCATTTAAAAAATTCTAGAGCCTTAATAACACTCCATATATCATTTTCTTTTCAACCATTTTTTCCTGTGATGAAAGTATCCTGACTTTTGTTCTTGTAAGGTATATGCCACTTTGTCTTCTGAATATGTAGTTCCTTTTTTTTCCTGCAAGATAAAGTACCCATATGGAAACCTCCAGAAATGGAAGATGACACGAAGAACTTTGAAAGAAAGTGCAAGTAGATAATGTTATTATAAATGCTATTTACTGGGGTTGGGGATTTAGCTCAGCGGTAGAGCGCTTGCCTAGCAGGCGCAAGGCCCTGGGTTCAGTCCCCAGCTCCGAAAAAAAGAAAAAAAGAAAAAAAAAGAATAAATGTTATTTATTGATTTACCCACTCTAATAATCTTACAGCTAGGTGATGTTGAAAGGAAAAAAGTTACACCATGACAGCAAAGACAAATAGCTCACATTACATGAGTATCAGAAATGGGAGAGGAGTATTACAGTTAATATGTAAAGTTAAGGTGGATACAGAGAAGTTAAGAGCAGTTGCTGTAGTTCCAGAGGACCTGATTTCACTTCCCAGCAAACGTGAGACTACGTGTCTTCTTGCTCCAAGGGACTTTATGCCCTCTTTTAGCCTCCACATGTACCCCTACCCCCCCAACACACACACACACACACACACACACACACACACACACACACACACACACACACACACACACACAAATAAAAATAAAATGAATCTTTTAATTGAAGTATCTGAATACATCAAATCTGCTCTTGCCCTGAAGAAGTGACCTATGAAGGCTGTGGACAGGATGCAGAAGGATGGTAAAAAGTCCAAGTTCAACCACCAAGAGAGCTACTCAGTGTACTTGAACAGGTACCGAAGTGAGTCCATCTTACTAGCAGCTCATCTCAGGCCATGGACAGCATGATTTCCTTTTTCCAGGGCATCTTCAAATGCATGAGGTAAGGACAACTTAGCCAGTTCATCACAATCAGTTCTTGGTGACATCCAGATAAGTTTTGTCTATGGCTATCCAGATGTACTGTGTTCTATTGCAGCCCTTGCTGCTCCCACTTCCGAAGAGCTGGCCAAGCAAGCACTTTTGTTGAATGACACCGTGACAACAATCAAGCATACCAAGTAGCAAGAGAGAGGGGGGGTAATTCAGAAAAGAAATGGATGAAGAATGTGCATGAGGACAAGAATTAGTCCACACAAGTTTATAAAAAATAAGTCTGTTGTGATAAAAAAAATGAGTGACTGATTTGTGCATATCACGCAAGATAAACCGCCTTGCCTGGCTACACAGTGATTCTGGAAAGGACATTACAATCTGAACAGCAGAGATTAAATGAGATGTTTGTGTTTTAATATATTTTTGAGTCACCCAAACAGAATTGGCTTCTGTTCAAAACTTAGTTGTTAATAATTGTTATTTATGAGTATTAGTATGCTAATAAGTGTTATAAATTACATCTTTGATTTATGATCTTTTATTTATGACCAATTATATAATTCATGTCTGGATGAAGGGTCAGAAAGTCTACTAATAAAATGTAATAGAAAAATCTGTGGGGAATTGGAACACAGGGAAAATCCAAATCCCCAATCCTTCCTTTATTCCTTTTTTAAAAAATATATATTTATTATTATTATGTGCATTTCTTTCTCTCTGTGTACATGTATGCATGTGTATGCAGATGATCATGGAGTTCAGAAGAAGCATCAGATTTCCTGGACCTAAGATTACAGACAATTATGAACTATCATGTGGGTTCAGGGAAACAAATTTTGAACCTCAGCAAGAAAAGCAAGCCTTCTTAGCTGCTGAACCATCTCTCAGCCCATGTCAACCTCCAAGGCAGATGCTACTCTCCCTGCCACTTTACTTTTGTGGCACTGGCAGATGAAGGTAAAGAAAGGGATCATGGAAAGGAACACCAGACAGCTTTTTTTAAAATATTAAAGCAGGCAGAAATTCAATTTTAACATTGTTTTAATCAAGTAATGTAGCTGCTTGAAACAGAAAACTTTTTAAGACATCTCAATAGAGCAATGAAAGATTACTCTAATCAGGTTAACCTCTGTGAATAAAGCCCAGATTGTGTGAAATTTGAATCCATTGGTTTGGCCCCAGGATAAACAGAAGCCCAAGACCTTCCTAAGTGTCTAAGACCTGACTGTTTCCCTTTAAAACAATAGCTCTAAGACAAAATCTTGCCAACCTGAGGTTGAATGTGCTGATCTACTTGAGAATCTCAGAAAATGATGACAAATGAGTTGATGGCAAATGAATGAGCTGGCTTTCCTTTTCTCTCTCTTTTTTTTAAATAAATTTTTTATTATATATGTCTTTACTTACATTTCAATTCAAAAGGTTATTTCCCTTCACGGTTTCCTGTCCATAAGGCCCCATTCCTCTCTTCCCCCTTCCCCCATACAGGTATTCCCCCTATCCATCCCCCTTATTGCCCCCCACCCCATATTCGCCTGCACTGGGGGATCCAACCTTGGCAAGACCAAGGGCTTTCCCTTCCACTGGTGCCCCAACAAGGCTATTCTCTGCTACATATGCAGTTGGAGCCCTGGGTCAGTCCATGTATAGTCTTTGGATAGTGGTTTAGTCCCTGGAAGCTCTGGTTGGTTGGCATTGTTTTTTTTATAAGGTTACAAGCTCCTTCAACTCTTTCAATCCTTTCTCTAATTCCCCCCAATGGGGTTCTGTTCTCAGTTTGGTGGTTTGCTGCTAGCATTGAGCTCTGTATTGGACATGCTCTGGATGTGTCTCTTAGGAGAGATCTAAAACCGGTCTCTTTCCGCATGCATTTTTTAGTTTCCTCAATCTTATCTGGTTTTGGTGGATATATATATATATATATATATATATATATATATATATATATATATATATATATGTATATATAATCTCCTGAACATGTGTGTCAGGCTCTGAATGGCCATTCCTTGAGTCACTGCTCTAAACTTTGCTTCCAAATCCCCTCCTGTGAATATTTTCCTTCCTTTAAGAAGGAGTGGGAGCATCTGCATTTTGGTCATCCTTCTTCTTGAGCTTCCTGTGGTCTGTAGATTGCATCTTGGGTAATTTGAGCTTTTTGGCTAATATCCACTTATCAATGAGTGTATACAAACTGTGTTTTTCTGTGGTTGAGTAACCTCACTTAGGATGATATTTTCTAGTTCATTCCATTTGCCTATGAATTTCATGAAGTCATTGTTTTTGATAGCTGAGTAATACTCCATTGTGTAGATGTACCATATTTTTTGAATCCATTCCTCTGTTGACGGGCATCTGGGTTCTTTCCAGCTTCTGGCTGTTATAAATAAGGCTGCTATGAACATAGTGGAACATGTGTCTTTGTTGTATGTTGGAGCATCTTTTGAATACATGCCCAGGAGAGGTTTAGCTGGATCCTCAGGTATTGGAATATCTAATTTTCTGAAGAACCTCCAGACTGATTTCCAGAGTGGTTGTACCAGTTTGCAATCCCACTAACAATGGAGGAGTGTTCCTCTTTCTCTACATCCTCGCCAGCATCTGCTGTCACCTGAATATTTTATCTTAGCCATTCTGACTGGTGTGAGGTGGAATCTCAGGGTTGTTTTGATTTGCATTTCCCTGATGAGTAAGGATGTTGAACATTTCTTTAGGTGCTTTTTGGCCATTCGATAATCCTCAGCTGAGAATGTTTTGTTTAGCTCTGTACCCCATTTTTAATAGGGTGATTTGGTTCTCTGGAGTCTAACTTCTTGAGTTCTTTGTATATTTTGGATATTAGCCCTCTATCAGATGTAGGATTGGTGAAAATCTTTAGTCCCACTACTTTGTGTGACACAGCCTATTCCCTTGTTATCATTCCACACCCAGACTCTTATTAAGGTTTTAATTTTGCCAAATGTTTGTATTTTAATGTGGAATTTTTACATGTTTATTAAAGTCTTATAATATGTAAAATGTGTGACACAAAAAATAAGATCCAAATGATGTATGAGCTAGTATGCCACACACAAATCAACAACATGGGTTCTTAACTCCCTGAATGCACTTTTCTGGAAAGAAATATGTGCTAGGTTTTTAATATTGAAGACAAATATTCAAATATAGTTAGGACCCCAGATAGAGCTTACACCAGCAAGTGGGTAAGAAACTCACTTTTGTGTCTGAAGTCCAAGGCTCTGAATGGGGTGCTCAAGCCTTAATTAGCTGCTCCCACCCAATGGCCACCATCAGACTTCTCAGGTATCCACTTATATTCAATGTGAAGTAAAAAAAAAATCCCAAGTCTTAACTAAAATACAGGCTCTGACTCTGAGTTTCACTTTCTCTTTAAATAAGACAATTGGAGAAGGGAATCAACCTTGGAAAACAGTAATGCTTATTTTGGCAAGATAGCAACCAAAATCTAAAGTACAAGTGATTATATCCAAATTAAAGGAATTAAAGAATAAACCATAATATTGGGGAGAGGGAACACACCAAACACAAGATATAGTATGTCTAAACATCTTGGAATTATAATTTAAGGGTAAAAGTTGAAAAATTATGCTGTTCTAGCTAGAGATTAAGTGCACCTTTTTTCTTGTTTCTCCCAAATAGAATCAGAGTTTACAATTTTATCACACCTCTATCAGCTTTTTATTGCTGAATCAGATGCCATAGTGTGTTTGTGCCACATTTTAATTATGCATTCATTGATTGTGAAACATGTACAATGTTCCCACTTCTTAGCTACCATTAACAGAGCAACACTGAGCCTGGCTGCACAGGGGTCTGCAGAATATGTATGATGTCAAGTCCTTTGGGTTATGACAAGGTAGTTGATCTTTTAAAAAATGCAAACACAGGGCTGGCGAGCTGATTCAGCAGTTAAGAGGACTGGTTGTTATTCCAGAGATCCTGAGTTCAAGTCCCACAACCACATGGTAACTCACAATCATCTGTAATGGGATCCAATGTCCTCTTCGGGTGTGTCTGAAGACAGTGATAATATACTCATATAAAATAAATAAATAAATAAATAAATCTTTATCAAAAGTTTAAAAAATGCAAACACAACATGGAAATGCAATGATAGTTGCAAGATTGGAAGAGCATCCTTCAGAACTCTATCAGTCCAGACACCAACTTCACATGTGGTTGGAAGGGACAACCAAATGCAAGGAAAGCATATTTAATAATAAGGAGAAATCACATGAAAGAATGACTTGAGTTAAAAGGGCAATGGTTTGAAATAACACGGCAGAAGAGGTGAGAGACAGTGAAAGAAAGGTGTGTTTCAAGAAAAATTAAAAATCAATAACATCATTCAAAACACACGTGGAGAACTAAAAAGAAAAATTGATGCTGAGAAGCATGAAGCCAAGATGTTTAGAAATAATTGATGATATTGGTGAGCATGCAGTAGAAATTGATGGTACAATAAATATTATTAGACACTGAGAGCTGTATGGGGGAGAGAACAAAACTTACAAATCAACACACCTTCAGGAATTTTAAAGAAGACAAGAAAGCAAACACCAAGGACCATTTTATTTACGACTTGTTAAAATCAAACTCTCATGTGCACAGACCTTCTCCCATGCCAGAAAAAACACACATAACTTATTAAGAATTACCAAAAACATTAATGTTTGTACACGAAGAATTATGGCATTCACAACCTTGGTCAGAGGTTTCTTCTTGCAGTAAGCAGTGGTAAATGCAGATTCAGAACTGTTCAGTGTTTAATGTAAGAAACTGAGGCCTCAGACACAGGGGGAACGTCTTACAGACTTATATCCATCCCTAAGGTCCAGAAATTGTTGAAGAAGAGGGAGTGGAAACAATGTAAGAGCTGGATGGACATGGCTACTGCACTTAGAAACTTACCAGCAGCTGTGGTTTCTTGCCCAAGGTCTGGAAAACATAAAGCCAGTTAACATTCCAGCATGAATGGCAGGGTGATATTCTCTAGGTGAGGAGTTACTGGCTGTTGGTGGCTCCTTAGGAAGGGATTACTAGTTTTCTTTGGGAGTGTGGACACTAGTAGATTGCTCCATGTTTTAGTAAATGACCTCATGTCTGTACACATATGGGCAGCCCTAATTAGATTCAGTGGGAAAATAATCAAGATTTTGGAAAGAAGATGTGCCGAGAGTGGCAGTAGGAATTTATAAAGGGAGAGCATAGGTAGAGAGGACTGAGACACATTATATACACCTGAATAAATAATATATGTACACAATGTATATTTTGTATATATTACTGTATTGTATATATACTTTATACTATTGTATATTGTATATATACTTTATATATATCATATTGTACATATACTCTATATAATTTACATTGTATGCATTGTATACATTATATATGTATATATATATTGCATATATACACAGTGTACCTGAAAATAAATAAAACTATTTAAAATTTTAAATTAATTAATATTAGTTGAAATTAAGATTGCTTAGTGTTAATTATATTTTGTTAAATGAGAAGTAAATGCATATTCAATCATAAATAAGATTGATTTTCTTTTCAAAGAGGGAAGATTGCTTTAAGAAATACCAATATAGTATTCAACATTATAGCTAATAATTCATTCCTAAATTTCTTAAGGTGATAAAGAGATGACTGACATATATTCACATTCATCTAATTGCATCCTAGAGTTTCTAGATTATTTCTTCTCTTTCCTGATTTTAGTATTATTGTTTTTGTGAGACAGACCCTTTCACCTGATTGGAATTACCAAGGAAGTTAGGCTGTCCAGGACCCCTGTCTCTGCTTCCCAGTCCCGAGATGAGACGCATACACCACTGTGCCCAATTTTTTTATATGCGTGTTGGAGATTAAAGGTCAAATTCAAACCCTACTGCTTACAAAGCAAGCACTACTTACGGACATATCTACCTAGCCCAAACACTGTGATTTGATTGGCATCAAGACCAAGAGGACTCTTAGTGACTTTAGCAAGACGAATTTGTAAGAGATAGGAGGAAATGAATGGCTATAAAGCCACAGCAAGTACATTGCCCTCTCTTTGGGGACATCATGGATGAGGACAATATACTCTGATTCTTCTGCACCTGCATCTCCTCTCCAGCTTGGGTCAGTACGTCAGTCATGGGATGAGCATCTGCAGGTCTCTATTACGTCAACTCTACTTTGGGAAGAGGAAAAGATGTGGTTTGTTAAACACACTCATCAGTATTTCTTCACTTCCTCTGGGCAATGGGGGAAGTGTAATCAGAGGATAGTTTGTTTGGTTTCCATATATATATAAATTTGCTCCTTCACACACCAAATTCTAGTTTATCCTCATTTCTGTGGTTAATTTAGAGTTATCACTCTCCTTTTCATTTGGGCTCAGAGATCCTGAAAATAATCACGAAAGAAAACAGCTATGTTTTTCTAGATCAGAAGGGTCAAACTTAGATTTGTCTCCATTACTAATTTCATACCATGAGTTCTTCAGTCAACTGTGGGAAAATGTGTGGAGTTAGGGAAGTGGGAAGTTTGCTGTGAAGCCCTACTCCTTTTGTCTTTATCTTAGCTACTTCCCACCAGGTAGGTTTATTGAACAATATGAAACATCTTGAGGAAAATGGTTCTATAGATTGGGGACATGTTCTATTGTCACTGCTTAAGGCTCAGAAATGTAATGTTTTTACATTTCACTGTCCCTTTAATAATGGCATTCTGTTCTAGTAAGAAAATTTCAACAGTTAGCATTTCATATCCAGACTTTGCATTTGGGAACAAGATAAGCAATTGCTTTCACTGTATTCTGATTTTGATAACCAAGTTTAAGGAAAAGAAAGACATCACAGTGGGAAATCCCAACTCATAGTGTTTTTGTTTGTTTGCCACAAGTAAATCAGGAAATTACTAAAAGCTAATTGTGTGCTTGGAAATAACTAAACATTCATTAATAGGAGAGATTAGTTTAAGGGTCATTCAACTGTAGTCTTCTTTTCAAGTCTATTTTACTGGAAAACAGCCAAGTCTATTTATATTTTGTCTAAGGCTCTTCTGAACTGCAATGACAGAGCTGAGTAGTAATGAGAGAAACAACAGAGAAAGAGCAGAATAGGCAAGCCTAGCACTAATATTGACTTTCTAGCTCCTTAACATTCAACTCCTGGATTAATTTAATAAGCCAGGATTCATTCAAATATATATTACCATATTGTGTTGGTTAATATTTATTATAAACTTTAAAGGATCTAAAAATCACTTAAGAGTCATGTCTCTGTGCATGGCTATGAAGATTGTATAGACTAAATTTTGGTGAGAAACTCTGTCTTCACTGTGAGTAGCACAGCACCACCCTATGGGGTAAGGCCACTCATACCCAGTAAAGAGGAGAAAGCAGCTGGATGTCTTAGTTTCTTCTATTGTTCTGATAAAGCACAGGGGCAAAATTTATGGGAGAAAGGTTTTTTTTTTTAATTAACTTGAGTATTTCTTATTTACATTTCGAGTGTTATTCCCTTTCCCGGTTTCCAGGCCAACATCCCCGTAACCCCTCCCCCTCCCCTTCTTTTTTTTTTTTTTTTTTTTTTTTTGGTTCTTTTTCGGAGCTGGGGACCGAACCCAGGGCCTTGTGCTTCCTAGGCAAGCGCTCTACCACTGAACTAAATCCCCAACCCCCCCTCCCCTTCTTTATGGGTGTTCCCCTCCCCATCCTCCCCCCATTGCCGCCCTCCCCCCAACAATCTAGTACACTGGGGGTTCAGTCTTAGCAGGACCCAGGGCTTCCCCTTACACTGGTGATCTTACTAGGATATTCAATGCTACCTATGAGGTCAGAGTCCAGGGTCAGTCCATGTATAGCCTTTAGGTAGTGGCTTAGTCCCTGGAAGCTCTGGTTGCTTGGCATTGTTGTTCATATGGGGTCTTGAGCCCCTTCAAGCTTTCCTGTTCTTTCTCTGATTCCTTCAACGGGGGTCCTATTCTCAGTTCAGTGGTTTGCTGCTGGCATTCGCCTCTGTATTTGCTGTATTCTGGCTGTATCTCTCAGGAGCGATCTACATCCGGCTCCTGTATGCCTGCACTTCTTTGCTTCATCCATCTTGTCTAATTGGGTGGCTGTATATGTATGGGCCACATGTGGGGCAGGCTCTGAATGGGTGTTCCTTCTGTCTCTGTTTTAATCTTTGCCTCTCTATTCCCTGCCAAGGGTATTCTTGTTCCCCTTTTAAAGAAGGAGTGAAACATTCACATTTTGATCATCCGTGGGAGAAAGGTTTTATAGTTCACAATTTCAGGTTACAGTCCACCAATGAAGGGAACTTGGGGAAGAACACTGAAGCAATGAATCCAGTCCACAATCAAAGAGTGGAGAGAGGAGGCATGCATTCACATTTACTGCTTAGTTCATTTTCTCTAGCCTTAAGCAGTCTAGAGTCCTGCCCATGAAAGGCCATGCCACCTACACTTGTGGTGTCTCTTCCCTCTCAATTAATTTAACTAAGGAAAGTCTTCCCAAACCTGCCTACTGGCCAAAGCAATCCAGAAAACTTCCCATTGAGACTCTCTCCTCAGGTGACTCTAGATTATGTCAAATTAAAAAAAAATCATCAGAATGAGCACATTAGGCCAGGCAAGATAATGCTTCATAGGTATGACCACAGTTGTAATACTTATGTGATTTTTAGATTCATTACTCTCTGCTTCCTAGCTGGGATTATAATGTGAGCGGCTGTCTCAAATGGCTGCCACTGGGACTTTCTCAACATAATGGGCTGTAGTCTGGAACTGTGAGCCAAAATAAGCCCTTCCTCCCTCAGTGTTGCTTTGGTCACGGTGTTGTTTATCACAACAATGGGAAAACCAACTTTTATGTGAATAGCATTCAAAAGAATGGGCTTGTATTCACACACATGAGTGTAAAACTCTCTTCCCTTTTTGAAAGCCATCATACATGCAACGACTTCCAGGAAGATGCTTTCCTGTAGTTCTGGAGGCCCTAGGCCATCAAAGTTTGTATGAAGCTCAGACGAACTGGGATGTGTCCAGTCTGGAGGCCATGAGGCAGAATCTACGCTTTCTGGTGAATTGCTGAATTCCCTTGGCTGGGAGTAAGTTGCTAAGTTGGAAGTAATGCCACCTGGAGTAATATGCAGTTCTGCCTTCAGGCTCCTACCTTCAGTTCATGCCCTGACTTCTCTTAGTAATGAACTGTGACCTGGAAGTAGAAGACAAAACTAGCCCTTTCCTTCCCTAAGTTCTTTTTGGCTGGAGGGTTTTTACCACAGTAGCAGAAAAGAAAAGTGAATACCATACAATATAAAATATGCACGGGATCAGGGGGTTAGATTGTGAGCATTGTGGGAAAGAAATCCTGCCACCTATCACAGTGAATATCTAAAAAAAAAATCACAACATTAAGAGAAACTCAACATATAATATTTCATGTAGTATGTAGTCTCTATTACCTTGCCTTAACCTTCAGGAGAACTGCACTACCAGCCTCCATCCAAGTTCCCTTGGATTCATGGATGAAACACACACACACACACACACACACACACACACACACACACACACACACACACACACACAGAGCTCATTTTTAACCTGAGTTATGGTTCAGTGGCTGGGCTCTTCTCAGCCTGCTTTGGCTAGTGTATCCTTCTCTTTACTTCCTCCTTTATCAACACCTCTGAATCTGCCCTCAACATAGTTGCCCAGTTACCTTCTCCTTGTTTAACACTTGTGAATCAGACCTAGTTTAGTTATGCTTCAAATCTCCTGCCTGCTACCTCAGGCCCAATTGGAGAAGTGGTCAGTGACCACTTTACCTAAGATCTCACATGGCTTGTAGCTCTACCTTCCTCCAAAGCATGGTGAATCTCTTTCCTGTTTCACATGTCCTAGACTGTCCAGGAACCTGGAAGTCCTACTGCTTCTGCCCAACCATTGCATGCTAGTATCTTTTTCCATTGACCAAGAACCAATTGGGGAACAGGACCTTCGGTGTTCACATGCAGATTCCCAATCAAAGCATCAGAACCACCTCTACAATTTCACATTTAAAGGTTTACTTTGGTAACAACATAAATAGTTGCTT
Source organism: Rattus norvegicus (assembly GCF_021556685.1). NCBI lineage: Eukaryota > Metazoa > Chordata > Mammalia > Rodentia > Muridae > Rattus > Rattus norvegicus. The sequence goes on along the minus strand of NC_141537.1, from coordinate 115,141,703 downwards.
TTATCTGAATTTGATAACCAAGATTATTTGCAATTGAGGAAAGGAGAAACCAATACAACATTGTATACAATATAGTTAGTTTTGTGTCTGTGTGTGTTGTGAAAAAATCCACTGAAGACTTACAAGAAAAATATCATAATTAATTGTAGAATATATGGCTGCAGCATACCTTTAATTCCAGCACTTGGAGGGCAGAGACAGATTGATCACTGAGTTTGAGACCAGTGTGGTGTAGAGTGAATTCAAGATATCCAGGGCCAAATGGAGAAATCGTGTTTTTAAAAAAAAACCAAAACAAAAACCAAACCCAACCAACCAACCAACCAAACAAACAAATGAACAAACAAACAACAACTTCTAGAAGATAGGTTTATAAACGGTTTTTACTTTTTTAAAGTTTGTATATCCTTAAGCAAAGTTTGTCATTTTTATAATAGATAAAAAGCTATATGAAAATACTGGCAAACAAGAGATCAAACAGAACAGAAGGTGACTAAGCATTTAGGAGAGCACAGACATCATTGTGCATTTTCACATTTGTTTCTTTATCCTGGTTCCTTGGTGGAATCAGACACTTCTTGTTGTTGGTGAGCTTCCCTATTGCTTAATACAAGTGCATCCTACAGGAGCTTGGTTTCCTCCCATGCAGCATGGAAAAACAGTACTCATGTCCTTGAACAGAGATGGCCCATTCTACAGAAAAAGGCAGTCTCTCATTTGTACAGAAATAGTTCATTCTTCTAGCATTTACATCATTTTTGCATACTCAATACTTTTAAGTTCCAGGTGATTTATAGATTTCGAGTTGAATGTGCTTATCCACACGATCCTCTGCAAGTCATCCTAATGCCCTTCATGCTTGCACAGAAACTGATTTTCAAAATCTCAGTTTTTAATAGTTTTATTTTATGTGTATAAGTCTTCACATGCATGCATATCTCTGTACCACGTAGATCCTAGAAGAGGTTAGAAGACGGCAACAGATGTCCTGGAACTCTAGTTACAGATGAGTTTCCATGTGGGTGCTAGAAAATTGAACTAGGTTCCTCTTCAAGAGCAGTAAGTGCTCTCAACCACTCAGCCATTTCTTCAGCTCCCAACAATGAATTTTTAAATTGTGTTAGACATTAGTATAAACCTCAATGGGCTTACAATTTAAGAAAAAGCTAAAGTAGGCTAAAAATTAAGAAGCATGATGTTTCTAATTGCTTGGAGTTTAGTTCTTTTGTCTCTTAGCTACAGAGCTGTTTGGGAGTCAAAGTCACTTTCTCACCTTGGGTAGAGGAGTGAACTATGGAATGGGAATCTCTGTGTCCTGTCCAGTAGCTCCTGCTGTATGGTACTTGGAAGAAACTTAAGGAGTTAACTGTGAGAACAATACTGTTCTCTAATACAAATTTGGGCCCTATAGAACTATTGGAAGTTGCTAGCTGAGAGAGGGAGGGAGGGAAGAGGGAGGGAGAGAGAGAGGGAGAGAGAGAGATTTTTTTCTTTGAGGGCACAGTTTTGGGAAAGCCAATGGACTTTCAGAGGAAGACCATACATCTAAAAATATTTAAGCATCACACATTGATCTTGAAGGATTTAAAAATTAGAGCATGAAATTGTCAAAATAGGGAAGCGGATGGATTTGGGAAGAGTGGGGGAGTGAATATGATAAAAAATCCCATGGCATGAAACTCTTGAAGAGCTACTCAAAATAGTAACAAACACCACTTCCGCACAGTAGCCTCCCTTGAATCACTTTTGAGTGGTTACCTGAGTTTGTAACATTCAAAGGAAAGGAAGTTGTATTTTAAAATGTACTTAACATGCATTTTTAGTGTGTGTGTGTGTGTGTGTGTGTGTGTGTGTGTGTGTGTGTGTATGCGTGTGTTTACGCATATGGATGGGTGTGCCTGTAAATGTAGAGGTCAGAGTTTGGGTGTCTTCCTCAGTCACTCTCTACTTTCTGAGGCAGCATTTCTCACTGAGCCCAGAGTTTATCAATTCATTAGTTCAGATGGCCAGTGAGCTCCAGGCATCCTCCCGTCTCTGCCTCCCAGTGCTGGGATTGAAGACACAAATTACACACACACACAGCTTATTGTTTTCTGAAGATGAATTGATGTCCCCAGGCTTGTACAGCAAGCACTTTCCCGACTGAGCCAACTCCCAAGTCTATGTGTTCCTTCACCAAAGAAAACTTCTCAACAGCCAACTTTTCTCAAGCTCTTACTTAGGTGCAGTAACTTGACTTATGACCTTAAAAATCTTATTATTTCTTTGAAGAGAAAAAGATCAACACTGACTTAGAAAAAACAAATAAACTGACAGCCACTCTACCAGCTTCCATGCTAACAGGTTTAGTTTTCACAAAAAGCAATCAGGACTGCAGTGTTCTGTAAAGGTGCTGTGGCTGCTCAGAGACAGACTTGGAGCTTCAAAGGCTGGGGAAGGATAAAGGCAAGGTGCCCTTGATGGCGCAATGGCGATTGGATTCTTATGGCAAAGTAGAAGGCAGAAAGAATATCACAGACTAGCTGGGAGCCTCACTAAGAAATTTGGCAACCTTATGAAGATAGCAAGTTTCTTAGGCCCATTGTATTTGAATTTAACACTCTTATTTGTCTGCAAAGAAATTTTGCATCTCAGGTAGGGAGACCAATAACCAACAGCCAACATACCTAAAAGGGAAAAGAGAAAGCTGAAAGAGAGGTTGAATTTCTACCCAAATTAACTGTAGGGAAAGCCGAAACCCTGTGCTTCCTAAAATCTTGTAAAGGTGATATATCTTTCTTAATTGATGATTTTATGCTTGCATGCACATGTGCACACATGCATGCTTGTTTTCAAGTGTATGAGTGAATGTGAGCATGTGTGTGCATATGAGCATCTGTGTGTGTGTCTGTGTGCGCTTTAGGCTGGAGGGTGATGTCTTCCATGGTTGCTCTCCACCTTATTCATTGAGACAGTATCTCTCTACTGAACCCAGAGCTTGCCAATATGGCTAGTCTACCTTCTGAGAGTCCTTTTATCTGTGTCCCCTGCAAGGAGACTAAGGCGTCATGCTCACCCCTACATCCCATGTTTAAGCAGAGAACACTAGTGACGTTGAAATCAGAGTCCTGCCTTTCTCCATCCTTCTACTGCAAGGACTTGGAAAGAAGGATATTGAGTAATTGATGCATGAGTAATGCCTTGAGAACAATATAAAAACCCAGGTACCAGGTATGTGATGGCTCCTGCTGTTCATCCTTGGTCGCAGCCCAGTGCAATGGGGTAAAGATAGGCAGCTTTCAAAGGACTCTCAGGAGGTCAGATTCACTTTCCCTGAGCACTTGTTTCTGTAACTTTACTTCAGGGTTGCCATGCCAGTGTTCGTCCAATAGAGGACAGTAAATGTCCCTTCGTTGTTAGTAATTTTCTCATTAGACTCCTCTGTGGAACTGTAATTCGTGAACAGAGGTCATCCACCTTTTAGTTAATTCTCTAATGCAGGTGTACAAGGGAGTCCTGTGGCCTAGACCGCATGGAAGCCCAGATGGGAAATGACAGTTGTAGGCAGTGAAGGGCATTCCGCCTGTCCCTTTTCTCTATGAAGAAGATTCTATTGTAAGTTCTTCTGTGATTCTATCCCTCTTTGTCCTGACATTTAAAAATGTATTGTTTTTATTTCAGGCAGTACCATCGATCTAATTGATAATACAGTAGCATTCATCATCAGCTACCGAAGGAGGCGAAAGATCACAGTGCTTCTTTTCGCTGCAGACACTTTCTGTGTGGTGACATTTCATTGACATTGGTGGAAGCTCTGTGTAACTGAGTAAGGAGGGGCAGAGTTTGAAGCTAGGAAGAGTGCATTGGTCTTTTTGTTTTATTAAGTAGCTATCCTTTGAGCACCAAAGTGATTATACAATAAAAGACTGCACATATTTCAAGGGTTTTCTAAGAGTATACATATTCGCCTTTTAGTTTGCATTTCAACTTGGAGGAAGATGACGAGTGTGCACAATGCACAGTTAGAGCAGAGATGGCGTGATATGCCAAGTAAGTCCCACGAAAGAGCTACATTGATGGCGTTTATGTTAAGGCTTATTACTGGTATGCAAATTCCCAGCCTATAATTGTTTGCAAAATCAGGCCCAGAGGCATTCCCACAGAGGAAGCAATTATAAAATGGTTAATTAAAAGTAATTATAAAATGCTAAATGACTTCTGATACATCCTCATACATTGTTCCATTATAACTTCATCTCTGAGATTCTGGAATGGCTGCCTCCCAAGAACACAGCACCCTTCAGGGAAACATAGCTCATCAGCCAGTAATGGCTGCCCTCTCTTTTTGGAGCTTTGAAAACGCACACTCTTGCCTGTTCCAGGTCAATAGCTTGGGTTCTCCCCCTATGCTGTGGTCAGGCTTGAATGTACCACAGGGGATTTCTGTGGTGAGAGCAGCTCATGTGTTCTTCATGGTCATATGAGAGAGAAGAATGAATTCAAGTTTTGATGCAATCTCTAGACTGGCTTCCTGGAGTCCCCCTCAGTTTGCAAGCCTGTGTGGGAATAGCAGATGGGGAGCAGGTTCTCAGGCCTCCTATCATCCATGGCTGTTGGAAACAGAGACCTTAGAATCCAGCCAGATGCAAAGAGGCATTACTGGACAGAAATTTGGGGACATGGTTGTTTCTCACACAGCAGTAAGGCTTAGTTCCTATAAAATTACATTTTAGAAGTAAGATGCAATATTTGAATTCATGTGCTCAAATGTATGTGTGTGAATGCATGTGCATGCTTGTGGAGACTGGAGGACACCTCAGGTCCAAACATCGAAACAACACCCACTGCCTTTTAAATAGAATCTCTCACTGGCTTGGACTCATTACTTAGGCTTGGCTGACTGACCAGTGAGCTCCAGAGCTTCACCAGTCTCTGCTACCCAACTCTGGGATTACTACTCTGATATCTCTAGGTTTTTAAATGTGGATTCTGGGGGATTGAACCATGTCTTAGGCTTGCAAATTTTTTTCCTACTGCCTGAACCGTCTCCCTAGCCCCTGGATTGCAATTTTAAGAAGTAAAATATATTTTAACTGCTAAAAGGACTGAACTATAGCTGAGTTACTATTTTAAAAAATTAATGGTTCAAAATTTAGAATATTATTAAAATCAACATAGAAGGGCAGAGCTAATGAGTTTCTATACACTAAGTACAGTCAGGCTGGTGACCTGCATTCTGCCTCCATGTGTGACATTTTATACCCCTGATACAAAATTTAGGATGTCTAACAATTTATGAATTGGAGATAGAAAGTGGACAGCTTCTTGATAGGTGTAGATCCCCTGGGTTTACTCAGACTGAGCAAGTTATCCACTATATGTAAGACTCAAAGAAGAATTCCTGTTTTTATTTCTTAGTGGTGGCAAGCAGTCTGGTTGTTACACAAACGATATTTTATCTCCCACTTGGAGACTGGATATTGCCGGCATGAGGACGGAACCCAGGTTTCTTTAAATTAACCGAGCTGCTTCTCTAATTCCTCTCATGAATTTTATGGGCATCACAGCTCTGCATCTCCACCTTCGCCAGATCCTGAGGGGTTTGACTCCTCTGTCTTCTACATTTCTTAGGTTTTACTCGTTTTTCATTGTAGTATTGCCCAAAATGTAGAGGAGCTGAGTTAAATTGTCAACAGCAGTGGATGTGTGACCCCCCATGCCGCGAGGTTATTGTTTCTTTTCTTTCCAAATTAAATAGCAGCCATTGCCATCCTGAGTTCTGTGGGATTCCTACTCCTACTGTGTAGTTTCTGAGGATCTCAGCCTCTTAGCCCTCATGGTGAACTCCTCTTACTTCTCAATTTCTTTTTGTTGGTTTCTCTTGTTTATATTTTATCGACAGTTTCAAGCATTCCTGGAATGAATTTTAGTCTTTTTTGCTCCCACTCCCCTCTCTCCTCCCCTTCCCTCTCCCACTTGATACATTCTTTTCAACAAACCCCGCCCCACCCCGCCTACCCTTTGTCTTCCGGTTACATTTGATTAATCTTTTTATTCCCTCTGTGCATGGGTGGAACCTTTCTGACCCGAGCATAGGTAAGTTAATCGTGGCTACTACACTGAAGAAAATGGCATGTCTCCTGCAACTGTTGTTTAATTCTAGTAGCCCCTTGGGGATTGATGGCGCCTTCTGCCTCACGATGATGAAACAGTGGACAGACTAGTCTTCTGCAGGTCTTGTACAGATAGCCATAGCTACAGTGGGCTAGTGAATGAAATGGCCATCAATTGTTGCAGGTGTCCACATACTCTGGCCTTCGCATTCTGCCTACCTCCTTTTCCATGTGTTCCACATGTCATTTAGGGTCTCTATATCCAGTCTTGGTTTCCACTTCTGTAGGTCTCCTCCCCGCTACTTATTCTTCAGATGGAGAGCTACTTCAAATAGCAGAAGGAAGGGTATTTGCAGTAAGCCTGATTTGACACCATCAACTATGATTCTTTTTAAAGCCCATTTGAAATCCTTATCTACCAATGGAGACAGTTTTTCCATTACATCTTTGTATCTGTCACCGGAGTAAATCCCTAAGCATTACATATATAAGCACTCTCTCCAAGCATGAAAAATGTTCAAAACATATTGTGTGCTTGTCAAAAATTTAGTCTAATTGCTTAATTTGTTGCATACATACATGCACGCACACACACACACACACACACACACACACACACACACACACACACACACACTTTGTGTGTTCATTAAGAAGTTCATTGCTTATGATCACCTTCCCACTTATCCATTATTAGCAATGCAAGGCACTGCACCCTGATGAAGCAGTAGGCGTTCTTCAATGTGGGGTAAGAACAGATTCTCCAGTTGAACTTTTCTGGGAAAGAGGAGCCATGACAGGAAGATGGCTTCTCCTTCCACTTGCAGTGGCTTGCTTCTGATTTTGTGTGTCTTCTAAGTATTTTTGACTATTAATTATAAACTAGGCTGTTGCTTAGAAATAAATACTCTGTTCACTAAGGACGTTCTTGACAGCCATGACATTGAATTGAACCAGTGAGATTTCTGACAGCCAGTAGGACAGCTAATCTGCCCTCCATAATCTTTGATCAATTACTGCATTTAGGAATACAAATGTATTTCTTGACATCAACTCTTCTTTATTTCTCTGGAGAACTATTAGTGTTAGCTCTGTCCTTTCAATGATGTTCTTTAGTATCCCAGCGCAGCACTGTGACTCATCTGATGAAGCCATGTTTCTCACAGTACACTAGGAAACAATCCTTGCTCCCTCATCAAAGATTCAATAATCATGGAGACAAGGAACCCCTTTGTAAGGAAGATACACACAGTCCATTGTTGTGGGAAGACCTCAGAGAATCACAAAGGTCAAAGCTCAGAGATGCATGTTCAGGCTTTGAATGATTGCCTCACGTGGGAAGGGAAGTAATTCTACAAAAATAAATTGATTTTTTTCCTTTTGTTGTAAATCAGAGCATGTAGACGAGGTGAATTTTATGGTTTTTATAAATACTTGAAGAAGTGCCTTAATACATCTTATACACAAACACAAACACACACACACACACACAAACAGAGAGAGAGAGAGAGTGAGAGAGAGAGAGAGAGAGAGAGAGAGAGAGAGAGAGAGAGAATTAAAAGCTTTGGTTGCTCTTCAGGGAACCCGAGTTTAGTTCCTGTCACCCAAGTGTCAAACCACCTGTAATTCCAGCTGTCATGGATCCAATTTCCTCTTCTGACCTCCATAAATGTCTTCACATGTGTCATATACACTCATAGACACCCACCTGCCCTTCAGCCCATCCACCCTCCACACAAAATAAGTCCTGAGAAAAGCATTAATTTTGTATTGTTCCTTAGTATATTCAAAAATCAATGAAGGTCACTTGTTTCTTTAAGGACCTCACACTCAAGGAAATACTTCCGTTTTACTAAAGTACTTACCTAGAATTATCTCCATATAGAATTATTTTGTAGCTTTTCACACATTTCATGAGATATCTGGAGTCAGAACTGTTATTTTATCAAATGGCTATTTCTTTACACTTTACCCACTGCCACTCTAAAACACCTTTAGTAAAAGATTTTACGTCCAAATACATAAAGAAAGTAGATATCAATAATGGGCACCTCCTCTCTATAGCTGCCAGGTCCCTCCTTAGAGCATTTAGATATTTTCAAATCTCTTCATCATTGAAATAAATCTCATACATCCCCAAGGCATATGTCCTGAGGATATTCATGTGGTTCTCTTTTTGTCAGTGTTGGGGTGAATTTTTCCTTCTCTTGGGTATGTTTATGATTTAATAAGTTATTTGTAATAAACAGAAGAGATTTGCTTCCAAGAGAATCTTATGAAATGTGTTCTTTATCTTGAGTTTACACTCTTTTACATATATATGTATATATAATTAAATATATATAATATATAGTATATATTATATATACACACATGCATACTCTTTCTCTTGAATTCTTTTCCTATAGGGAGCCTGACCTGAGCAGCACCTTGGAGATGGTCCCTGTGAAAAGCAACTGAATCTGCCTCTGTCCTTTACCAGAGTAGATTTGGGAACTGAATTTCCAACTCCAATAAGGTTTCTATGAACTGCAGACTCAGCACATAGCTTGTCTAGGACCCCAGAGAGCTGAGGCTGAAGCACTCAATTAAATATCTCCCTTGATCCCAAGGCTCAAAAGTGACAGTGATGGTAATTGAATTCCACATTTAAACTACTACCGCTGTGGTGATTTGAGCCTTCAAATGCTCAGATATTTGAATACTCGGTCACCATTTGGTGACATGGCCTTGCTGGAAGAGGCACACCCCTAGGGGTAGGTTTTGAGGGTTTATGACCGAGTCCTGCTTCTTGTTCTCCCTCTCTGCTCCGTGTTTACCACTGAAGATGAGATATCTTGACTGCCATCTCCAGTTGCCTGCTGCCATGCTGCCCTACCACAATATGCTCTCCGTCTGCAACTTTAAACCCAAACCAACTTTTTCTTTCATAAGTTGTCTTGGTCATGGTCTTATCATAGCAACAGACAGATAAACTGACAGAACAACCAAGTTGGAAGAAACATTTTAACTGTATATATTTATGGAATTTTCTTTCTGTGTGAGTGATATATATGTTTCTTTGGGTTTATGTACATGTGTGCGTGTGGGTGCTTGTATCCATGCACACACATCTAGAGGGCAGAGAAGCAGTACATATTCTAGTGTGGAATATCTTTTACTGTTATAGAATTGATATTCTTTTTTTGTAGCAAATACATTTTTTGCTGTTGTTATTTTTCTTTTATTGGATATTTTCTCCATTTACATTGAAAATGTTATCCCCCTTTCCAAGTTTCCCCTTCAGCAATCCCCTATCTGATCCTCCCTCCCCCTGCTTCTATGAGGGTGCTTTTCCACCCACTCACCTACAACCTCCCTCCTCCCCGCCCTGGCATTCCCCTATACTGGAGCATCTAGCCTTCACTGGACCAAGAAACTCTCCTTCCAGTGATGCTTGTTAAGATTGTGTCAGAGACAAGGAAGGAAATTCATCTTCAATATGATAATGTCAGAATTTTCCTACATCTTTAAAGTGCTGGGATTTTCTTCCCCTGTTGAACTTGAGTTTCTCACTATTCTCTACATTGTTATGTCCAAATGAGCAAAGGGATGGACTACGAGTACAGAAATATAAGGCTTAAGAGCTAAGTATAGAATGTAGTGATGGATTCAGCGGAGGAGAAAGTAGAATGTCTGTAAGTTCTGTGCAGTGAGTCAGCAGGAGCACTTTGATGGCACCATGCCTTCGCCTTGTCATGGGATTTAAAAATGGTTCTCAGCACACCAGTAGATGGCTGTTCTTTTCTTGTGTCCTCTGATACTCTCTTATGTTAGTTTTATTTTCATTTCATGATATAATAAATATACTTGTTTCTCTTGTCCTGTGGACTACAAGATGAGTGCTATAGAAATCTTTCGACAATGATGCCTCTGATAGGTTTGCACTTATGAAAAATGAAGTTGTTCACATTTACTCTCCTTTAGACATTTGTACTGAGATGCTGGTTCCTATACCACCTCTAATTACGTGTGTGTGTGTGTGTGTGTGTGTGTATGTATGTATGTATGTATATATGTATATTTTCACTGTAACTTTCAATAGTCATTCATAAATGGCTGAGAGAGTCAATAAGAATAAAAATTTAAGAACAGATTTAAGAAGTACTAAGGTACATATTATGAGTAAACTTTCTAAATACTAAATTATTGAAAAGCTGGCTATAAATAACCACGATAACTACCTCTCCAATGTCGAAAATGCATAAACTTAAAGTAAACTAAAATAGACTCAGAATAAATTCAGAATTTTGAATACTCAGTCATAAGCAAAAAAAGGAAAATAGTCTCTGATGGTTCTGTTCAAGAAAACATAAATAAAACAAGCTCATTATAGCATTCTTGCAGAAAGTATGAAATATCAGAGAGGCATAAGTCCATCATCTGGTTCTTTTCAAAGATACAAAACAGATAAATTATCCATTAGATTTGTTAAGGAGAAAGGAAAAAAATGAGAGTTGGGGAGGACAGAATGAAGGGAGGAAATAAAGTGCAAAAGGGAAGGAAGGAACTAATGAACAGTAAGGAAGAACCCACACATTCAGCTAGAAGAGAAAGGATCTTGGGTACAGTAATAGTCATGAGATTCTGTCATCTGAATAGGATGGAAATAGACTGGATTCCGAATTTCAGGGGGAAATTTAGCAACTCCAGATACTGATGTCTGGACAGAAGCTGGGTAGTGACTGAATAGAACTCAAAGGTTTATTTGGGCACAGTTATAGGCTACTTGAAAGAAACCTTTCAAGTACCAGTACTTCTTTGGCTACTATTTCAGTTCATTTTCCTGTTTCTACTATGATAAAATACAGTGGCAGAGGCAAGTTATGGGGTAAAGACCTTGTTTAAGCTGATAGCTCCAGATGGGTAGTCCCCATCCTGGCAGAGAAGACATGGTGACCAGAGCAAGAAGCTGGCTGGTCACATTGCATTCCTACACAGGAAATAGAGCAGGCTGCTATTCATCTCCACTTCCTCACTTATAAGGTCACAGACCCCAGTCAGAGTAAGGTGCTATCACACTAGGCAAGTCTCAGCTTAATCAAAAGAGTCATGATAACCCACAAACCCATGCTCAGAGGCTGTCTCTCGGGAGACTTTAAATACTGTCAAGCTGATAACACTAATCATTGCAGATATTCACAATTTTCCAGAACCTTTAGAATAAGGAAGTTTTTCTAGTCACCTTTATACATCAGAAAATTTTTAGAATACAATACAAGAAACTGAGGGTCTGTTCTAAAATATGTCAAACTTAAGACATCTATTTTAGGACTATTAGCAAATGCTTAACATGTTATCATTAGCTTAGATTTATTTTCAGAATTGAAGAATGAGTCAATTAGAGGAAATGCATGACATAAATCATTCCAAAAGGATATACAATGAATATTTTGATAGATTGCAAAAATACTTTTAATGTCAATTAACCTCTTTTCTGAGAAAATATAACATTAGAAAAAAATCTTTTTAAAGTGAAACAGAGGTAAGGAAGGTGCCACCATGATTCAAAGTCTTTCCCCCTCTTTTCCAAAGGCAGATAGATGGCTTTTACTTTCTTTGTGAGGGTTAGAGGGGTGGGTAGCAATGGCTCTCCACATGGGTCATGACCTGTATTCATGTAATTTTTTAGATGATTAATATTGGGCTAGAGAGGTGGCTTAGTGGTTAAGGAAAGCTTTTGCTTTTGTAGAGGATATGAGCTTGGTTTCCCAGCACTCTCATGTATGGAGTGGTTCAAAGTCATCTGTAACTCAAACTGCAGAAGGATCTTTTGCCCCGTCTTCCATAAGTATGCATGCGCGCACACACACACACACACACACACACACACACACACACACACACACACACACTCATTAAAAAAGTAAATGTGACTGTATACTGAATCTAAACTCCAAATGATATCAAAACTAGTAACAGGTAATTTCTATGTGATTTACCAGTGAGAAGCACCAGGATATACATTCGTTTCAATGACTAAGAAAATTTGGGTCTAATTTTTTTTCCTGGATTACAACAAAAATCCACATATCTCACCACCAAGTAAAATCATTTAGAGGATTACTTAGCTTTTTGTTTTAGTTGATAGTTTTATACCTCATTTCATCAGTTATAAAGGCTTTACAGCAGAAGTTTCTTTCTATTCCTTGGCCAAGGTCTGCATATGCCCCAGGAAACTATGAATGTCACCCACCACTATGAAGTTACTTAAAACTTTCTAAGAAATTTTTGTAAAACTTTTGTAATTTAACTTAGTAGATCTTGAGTGCGAGCTTTGTAGATGACAATGCCAGATCACAGTGTCAAAAATCTTGGCTTGATTGCCGTGAAGCTGGGTTACTGATAGATGCTAATGTAAGTGTATGATATTAATTATGAAAGAAGAATAAAATTCAGACAGTCAAACCACAAAATTCTTTTTTCTTCCCAAACCCATCTACTTTCTTCATTAGAACGTTCCAGAAAGTTGTTCTGAAAAGTATCAGTCATTAAGTTATAATTTTGTAAACTGTAGAGCAGATCTACATCTTTCTGTTTCTGGCCCAGCTCCTGGATGCGATGCTGCGATGGATAATCTTGATTGGCAGCTTGTCCCATGAGAGAAGCCTTAGCTTCTACAGGCCATCAGATAAGTCTGTGAAGATGTCTGTGGGGTCATTTTCTTGATTGTGAATTGATGATCGATTGTAGGGTCCTTGCTCACTGTGGGCAGGGCCATCAGAGGTGAATGAGTCTGGGCTATTTTATGAGGCAGGGAGTAAACCAGGAAGCATCATTCCTCTATGGGTTCTGCTTCAAGCTCCTGCCATGCCTTTCCTCATTGGTGGGTCATGACCTAGCAGTATAAACTGAAATAAACCATTTCTTCTCCTAGTTGCTTTGGGTAATGGTGTTTATTTCAGTAACGGGAAGCAAACTATGACAGATATCCAGGTGAGATATCACCTCAAAATGGACAAGTTGCCCTACACATGATCTGCATAATCCATGTGAGTTAATGGCAATCTCCTGGAGGAAACAAAAATATCAGATGACATAGTGAATGCTGGTTCACCCAACAAAACAGTTAGTGCTTTTTGTTGTTTTATTTTTGTTGTTATTTTGTTCCTTTTCATATTGTTTATAAGTTCACGTGGTAGAGAAGCCTGTGAAGCATTTTTCATTGTGGATGATGCCACCTTGGGCTTGTGGTGCTGGATTGTATAAGGACAAGCCATGTGGAGCAAGACACTAAGCAGCAATCCTGCATGGACTCTACAACATCTCCTGCTTCTGAGTTCTTGCCCTTTTTGAATGACCATCCTGACTTGCTTAATGATGAGCAGCAGTGTGGGAGTGAAAGCCAAATAAACTCTCTTCTCTCTCAGTTGCTTTGTTCATGGTGTTACATCACAGCAATCATAACCCAAACTGAGACAGAAATTCATACCAGGACTGTGTGGTATTTCTGTGACAGATCTGAGCCTATTGTTTTGAGGAGTATTGTGGAAGGACTTCTGAAATTTAGAAGATAAAAGCCGTGGGCTGTTCAAATCTTGGTGAGCTTCAAAGAAAAGGTTGTTGAGAGAAATGCAGATAATAGAGGCCTGGCTTGTGAGGTTTCAGAGGCCAGAATGGGACTCTCACAAGAACTTTTGTTGTTTTGACTTAAGAATCTGTGGTTCTGGTTGGCTGGGTCTGAAGAATCAGCTGCTATAAGAAGATAACAGAGCCAGTGAAGTGAAACCTTTGCTTCGCTGGGACAATCCATATTGGTCAGCTAGGGCTGACGAATCAGCTGTACTTAGAAAGAGACCAGTATCATTAAGTGAAGTCATGTGGGAAGTACTTCCTTAGGTTTATCATACAAAATCTGTGTTCATAGGTTATCATAAAATCTGTGAGGCAGCCAAGATTGTATCTTGGCAGTAGAACTTGGCAGTGTACGAGCCACCCAGGTGGCAGTGATTTTGAAGGCTTGAAGTGGTTATGGAGAGCAGCTGAGGCTTGGCATGGTGAGGCTGGGCTTGAGTCCCTGAGGAGAGTCCAGGAGAGGCTACGGGGGAAAGTGAGGCACACGTTTAGCAAGAGACCCCAGCATGTTGGAGATGCCAGGGTCATGGGATGACTACCAAGAACAGCGGCAGCGGTGCAGAAGAGTCAGCAAGAGGCCAGAAAACAAGCCATGTGTGCTGCAGAGGGCAGAGCTAGAGAAGAGATCTGAGGCCTCTGAGGAAGCCCAGAAGACTGAGTGGATCCCAGACATTGGACAAGTTACTTATACTTTGGAATTTGTTTTTGCTTTGTTCTGACTGTGACTGTGCCAAGGTCCTTCCTTCTTGAAATAAGAAAGTATTTAACTTAGTTTTGATTTGAGAGACACTGTATCTTAGAAGAAACTCCATATTTTAAACAGACTGAATTTTTGATTTGTCATTAATGAACAGTGGTGTGGAAGTGTAAGCCAAATAAAGCCTTTCCTCCATAGTTGCTTCGGTCATGATGTTTCATCTCGGCAATAATAACATTAACTAGCTACTTTGGACTTTCTAGGAAATATTCAGTGTTTTCAGGGAAGTTCAGGGATCCACTTTATAATATTTGTGCTCATGATACAATTTTTCTTTTTATTACATCTTCCATTGTCACTTATCTTTGTAGCCTAGACCTCGACTAAAGATGGTCTCTTCTGTAACTAATTGTCTGTTTAACTTGGTTATCTTCATTTAACTCAATCTCATATCTTAATCCTCCATGTCCAGTTTTTTTTCCTCATTTCACGTAATTAAATCTGGATCTATTCAATTGCTTGAGATGTTAGCTGTTATCATGGGCACTTTTGTTCCTCCTTGGATGAACCCTGTCATCATGCCTAATTGAAATCTCCCTGTGCACTGGCTCCAGCCTACCTCAGCATACTGCCTCTAACTCCGACTTCTAACTTAACTGCATCAGCCATAAGACACATTTATCTCTCTGAGGTTGTCCTGCTCCTGCTTTGCACTTTCTACCTTTTGCTCACGCTATTTCTAGAATTTTACTACATTAAAATTTAGTGCATGTGTGCATGTTAAGGCAGGCATATAGAGGTCAAAGATAACCTCGTAGAAGCCACTTCTCTTCTTCCCCATTCGTCATTGCTTGCTGACCCTGCTCATGCTACTCTTTCTCTCTGGAGCAATCTCCCTTCTGATATTAACTCTGGCATAGCATAACCTCTCAGTCCCCTAAGTTACATTTAGTTTGCTACTGTGAACTGTTCTTGCCTTTCTCAAAATGCATCACAATTTGAAATTATGAAAGGTTTTTGCTTATCATTTTTGTCTTCCAATATTCTTCCTATGCTCTTAAACTCTACAGGGAATAGACTCTTGCCCATTTTATTCCACTGTACTCTTAGTATCCACTGGAGGGCCAGGGGATGAAGATGTGGGAATTGATGAACATTTGTTAAGTACAGATTTGGCGCCTTCAGTACATCTGTTGCTATGGCTGAGAGAAAGTTGGGCAGGTGCTTTCCAGGGGACCCTGTGGATACTAATTGGACTCTCTCCATAAATAACTTGTTCATGCTCCCATTGTTTACCAAGGTAAGCTATTATTTTATTATGAGAAAGGAAAGAGCCACCACAGCTGGTGTTTCCTATGTTACATTATTGTAACATTTTTGCATAGTTCATTCAACTGGTTTTCATTCAATAAATAGCTGTGTGTTGAAATTCACGAGGTAAAGCCTGTTAGTTAAAAACAAACCTCTTTTAAGGCTAAGTCATATAAATCCTGCTGAATATTATAATTGTTGAGTTGGGAGCAAAATGCCTAGTTTCCATATCATAATTTCTTTTAAAACTTAACTTGTCAACTTAATATTTTCTGACATAATGATTTATTTTCAATTTTTTTAACAAAATTCACGAGTCTGGGAAATTTATGAAGAAAAGGAACTTTTCAAGGTTATAGTGTTGGAGGCTAAGAGTTCAAAGAGTGTTGTCTCAGCTCTGATAAGGACCACTCTGGCTGTGTCACTTCATGGTAGGGTATGAGGGTGGGAGTAGAGCTCTCATGGCAGATGGGAAGTCATTGAACAGGAAAGGGCCAGTTTGCTCTTTCACAATTATCCTATTTTCTCAGAAGCTAACTACCTGGAGAACTTCATTAACTCCTTTTGGGACAGTGTCATTAATGATCCTGTCATTTTCCCTTGAGGATCTGTCTCTCAAATATTACCATATCTTTAGCATCACCACACAGTACAAATCTTCTAACTTAGAAGCTTAGAGGACACTCATGCATACTCCAATCACTGTGATTAACTACAATTTGTTATATTTTTCATAAAGAACACATAGAATCATATTACTAGTGTAAAAATATTGTGAAAACTATTATATATTTTTAAAGATTTCACAGGTAAATGCCAACAATAATTTGAAAGATATACTAATGAAGTTCAAGGGAGGAAGTTAAGAGTCACCACCCAACATTTTACTTTAAAATCAACATGGCGGCACATGCCTATTATCCCAGCACCTGCATGGGCTGACAGATTCAGGTTTGAACTGGGCTATTTAGTGAGAGTCCAATTTTGAAAAGGGCAACGAAACAGTGATGTAAAACATGTTAGTGCACATATTTCAAGTATGTTTTTTACTTATTTTGTGTAAGGTCATTTCCTTGGATAATAAATAGTTGCATTATGGAGTTTATTTAACCACAAATAACCAAATTGTGTTGTCTGTTGGAAAATAAAAGCAACTGATGATCACTACATTACGCTAAATCAGTCAAATTCAGAGAAATGAATTAAAAACTAGTTTTTCACTGGAGGATCATATATACACACATACGTTGTGGGTTGTCTCTTAGGAATGCCAGAAACTGAGTTCTGGCCCTCTGTAAAAATGTTTTGCACTCTTAACTGATGAGCTATCCTGATAAAACTCAGTATTTTCAAGTTATTCTTTTAACATTTAAGCTAATGAGTTCTAGAATACTGTGAAATATGTATCTGGAAGTATTATTCTAGGCTCCCTGACAAGGCTGAATGATTAAACTCCTGTTACCATAGGAGTGGTGTGTTCTTCACCCTCAGTTCTTTTCCTACCTAGCCTGCACCATGAAACCACTAGGACAAACTAAAGATGTTAGGAGTAGTTAGGTCTGATAGATGGGACCTGAGTCATTACAAAAGGACTCAGACAAGTATTCTAGTCCAAATGTCCAAAGAAACCCACAAACAAACAAACAAACCAAACCAAAACTCAACAAACAATCTGAAAAGACATTCCTAAAATGAACTACAAATGGAGATGGCTCAGCAGTTAAGAGCACTTGATGCTTGCTGCTCTTACAGGGCCCTGAGTTTTGGTTCCAGCGCCAACTCTAGAGGGCTTGCAACTGCTCATAACTCCAGTTTCAGGGCATCAACACTTCATCCTGTCCCTTCACAAGTGCCTGTATTTATACACAGACTCCCTCACATAGATACCCATGAATATGCACAATTAAAAGTCAATTTGACTATAAGTAGGAACTCTATATGACCAATAAATATATCAAGAGTCTCAGGATCCATCGAAGGAATATATCACAATTGCATTGCCATTCCATTTCCCCTATCCTAGAAAGGCTGTGACCATATAACACGAAGCAAAGACAAATGCTGGCCCTCGTGCACTGCCAGTAGGAAATGCACACTAGTGTGGCTACTGTGGAGGTTTCTCAAAACACTAAAATTAGATTGAACATAGGTTCCAGCTACACCATTCTTGGTATGTTCCTGAAGGCAATGAAATTAGTGTGAAGACTGATACCTGTGTAACTTTATATTGCAACAATGATCCCAATATTCAAGCTGTGGGATCAGCCTGGGTGTTTGTGACCAGATTAATTGGACAAAAGTACAATTGAAATGGTGCTATTTTCAAAGAAACTGACAGAATGTTAGGTATACATATTAAGTGCATTGTGTCAGGCTCAGGAAGACAGCCCTCATAGATTTCTAGAATGTGAACGCTGGAGTTTGAAATCCTGGGGCTGGGTGCTCTGGCTCATGCTTGTCTACCATACATGGAACTTTGGGTTTGACTCACTACACTGCAAAGACAAAGCATGGGGGCGCAAACATATAATCCTAGGATTCTGGCTATGGAGACAAGGGGACCTATAGCAGAATAGCAAGTTCAGCATCAATCTGGGATACAGGAGATTAAGTATAAAATATAAAATATAGTTAAAGGGAAAATGGTCAATCTGGAGGGCCTTTTAGGTATAGGAAGGGAAAGAAGGGATGGAGGTAGAAGTGTTGTTATATAAGAATGACAGGAAGAGAAGGCATGATCTAAACTTGATATAGTCATGTCTGAAGATGTCGTGGTGATCCCCACTAATATGTATGATTCATATGTAGTAAAATTTAAAATAGTCAACAGACCCCAGACAGAGCAGCCTTAGCCTTTCTGCCATGCATTCAAGAAGAAGAAACCTTCATCAGACACCAGATCATTCAGAACTTTTATGTTGAACTTTCTAGGCTCCAAGACCACGATAAGGCCAGCTGTGGTGTATAAATCAACAAGTGGAAGGCATGGCTACAGCCATGCAAAAACAAAAATGTCAAATTTGTATGTCCATATTTTCTAGATATACATCCTTTAACACTTAGAGCTCACTCCTGATGGAGTTAAATTTTTATGCAACAAAATATTTGAATAGCACACACACAATTCAAACATGTTTGAGCCATCTCCATATACCAACCATTAACTTTCTCATTTGTAGAGATATTAAAAAGGTTCAATCCCTCTATTATAGTCCTTCCCTTTCTTTCCAGCCAATTTCCTTTTCCTCCAAATTTTCAACTTTTCTAAATCACTGTTTTCATTTTTGCCACCACTTCTTTTATTTGCCAGCCACGAGTCTCACCAAATTGAATCTGCAAGGTGTACATCTCCTTCTGACTCATTTCAATTAATATACTTTGAACTTCATCCAGGTTAACATATGTCACATATATCATAAACACACACATATTATATATATATATGTATTATTATATATAAATCTTGTTTTTCCTTACTATTGAATGTCATTTATTTATATGACCATACCAAAACTTATCTCTTCCTTCATTTGTTGCTAGCTTTTTTGACTTTTAATGTCTGAGTTTAACAATACATATGACAGCTTGCTCTGTAGAGATGTTCTCTTATTCTTCCAACCTTATCTCCCCCATAGGAGATATTAGCTCCATAGGGGATATTACAGCCACAGTCTATGCCTACTGTTAGAACTGTATTTTAAAGCATCATACCATACAGTGATAAATATCAAACATTGTTTCATTTAAGTTATTTTAAATATTGGGGTTACATTTTGAAGATTTATTGTGCAAACCACTTCATTATTAAGAGCTATAACATTTTTCTCCTTATATTGGTACGTTTATTGCTCAAAAATCTCTCTATGTGGTATACATTTATTTATTAAGGATCTGAGGTTTCTAGATTCCACCATGTTGGAGACACAGCTCAGGTGGTGAGTGTTTGCTGCTCTTTCAAAAGAGGGTGTTTAGAGCCAAGTCCCATGTCAGGCAGTCCACAACTACCTGTAATTCCAGCTCTAGGACATCTGAGGCCTCTGGCCTCTGCTGGTCTCTCTCTCTCTCTCTCTCTCTCTCTCTCTCTCTCTCTCTCTCTCACACACACACACACACACACACACACACACACACATGCACACACGCAGAGTAAAATTCAGAATATCCCATGAAATATGGAGTTCATCCCATCATCTATTAATGTGGAAAGTAGACGTATGGAGAGGTTACCAACCCTTGGCAATAGTGTATGAGAAATCAGTAAAAGAGCAAAAACTTGATCCTATATAGTATGGACTTAATTTTGGTTCTTTTAAACATCATTTTAGCGGTTGGAAACAGCTACTGGTAAGTCATATCTCATGTTTTGTTTTATAAAGCCACCAAGAAGCAGTCATGGAAGAAAATTAAACTACCTTTGAAGTTTGAAGTTAAACTTCGAGAGGCTACCTCTTTCTCTTTACGGAACCATCTTAGCAGTGGGCTGGAATACTGGTGCATAGGTGAAAATGCTTGGGAAGAAACACCCTAGTTGTAATTCAATATAAATTTGACGGGCTTGTGTTCTCACTCTCACTCTCGCTCTCCATCTCTCCACTTGGGTCCTGGAAGGGCTATTCCCATAGAAATGTAGGGTAATGGGTGAGCAAACCATTTCAAATGCATCACAGACTCCTGTCCCATTGCATTTGCTAATATTTAGTCCAATAGTGTCAGAAGATTAGTGAGGCACTATGATGATGGACTACAATTAGAGAGTGTACAATCATGGGAACCCGTCCAGATACTTTCAGAAAACTGGCTCTTAATTTTTACTCAAGCGGCATTAATTCTCTGTCCGTTAAGTAAATATTTTCTCTGAGATGTTTATTGGCTTTTAGACATCATTTATGCCAACTTGGCCTTGCTGAAACCTTAATTTTCATACTTAAAATACCATGATTCTTTCTTTATGATCATCTCCTTCCTCCTTTCCTTTCCTGAGAAAATTCCACGAGGTCCATTTTTTCAATAACTTGATGTCAAAAGAAGGGGCACACATGCTTCCTCTCTAGGGTAACATTGTTCCTGGCAGGTCTTTTACACACATTTCTTGTCATGGATTAAAGGCCGTACTGGAGGAGGCATCTATGACTTTCATTTGTAAAGATAAGCTAGGACCCAGTAGCTGACAAATAGAGGAAGTAGCCCCTTGAGAGATTCACCAACACTCTCCCCCTATAAAACAAGATCTGAAATTCTTTGGCTTATAGCCATTTTCTCTTTTATAGTTCTTTAGCAATACGGTCTAGACTTTTATTTTGTGCAACTCTTCCTGTGATTTCTCTTAGTGTAAACTGTGTAATTGCATTTACCAGCTGAAAACTGCGCTGACTCAGTTTATCTCTGTTCATCTTGTCTCTTCAGCAGTACCTCATGCTTCCTTATGTGGTTTTCTCAGAGCAGCAAGAATATGAGAGAAAACTAAAAATCTTGAGATTAGAACTTGAGAGATGACTAGTACCACACCAGCCGTAGACTCTTGTACAGCTGAAATCCTTAAGGCAGTGCAGATATGAAGAGACTCCACGTCTTCCAGAAAGTCTCTGCCGAGAATTCTTTGTTCCTCTGTTGTAGTTAATGGATGTATTCAAGAGACCTGTAGGTGCCCACAACAAAGGGGCCTGGGAGTACAGGAGCACAAATGGCTGGCCTTCTCTATTGGGTACTCACTTCTCCCTGGTGCTTAGTTCCTGGCGTGTGTTATCAGCTCAAGTTATTATGTATGTGGCTTACCTAAATAAAGGACAACTCACTCAAAAGTCAAGAACATTGTATTTAGTTTGTATATTGTTGGGGGGAATCTTTATTTAAACTGATTTTGTAAGAGTTGTATTCTTTTCTCTGGGATTATGTGTCCTAATATCTAATTTGGAAATCTGTAAACAGTAGGATCTAGAATGCTAAATTGGTGAGCACTTTAATTAGTGTTAGACAAGGCAGACATGAAATGGATCCTTGTTGCTTTAAGTTGCTGGTAGGATACTAATTATACATGAAGAGGCTGAGAAAAATCAATAAAAGGAGAGGGATGTCTACTCAGTATTAATGCTATACATCTATTCATTTTGGGGTCATTATCAAAAAATATATTTGTACATTCTACATCTAGCTATTATATTACATAGTATGTTTGGTAAGTTAATCTAAAAATTATTATTGGAAGAAAAAATCTTGCCTGCAGTCTTTATGAAAAATCCTGCCAGTGGCTGATATACGATGAATGACTTTTAAAAGGTTGATATTGTACATACAAAAATCTTTCTTGATCAACTGTTAACTGGGCTGGCTTGATATTTTCACACTGTATTCTTAGACCAGGGTTTTAACTCAGTTGTAGTCTTTTAGGTGAGGATTTCTCTTCCTTGATAGTTTATTACCCATTGTTCATAGCTGGTCACCTCCCCCGACCCCCACATTAAGAATTCTGTAAGACCAACTGAGTGAGAACCTTCTTGTTCTTGAAACTGTCCCAGTAATTAAAAACCTTGTATTCTACACATGGGCTATAGAATGCTTTTATAAATAAAGATGCTCTTGTAAATAAAGTCCCTCACCAGTTTAGCAAATGTGAGAATATTTTTTTTACCAATGTTTGCCATCGCTATAGGCACTATAGTTTTGACAGATGTGAGGAAGCCTGTGTAAGAGAACACTTGAAATTTAGCACATGTAGGGTTTATAAAGTTATAATTTGAAGGTCTATGGAGCCCTTCAAAGAGAAGTCACCAATATTCTTTGTACTTTGGGACTTTGCATTATAAAGTAATTTCTTCTCTTTCTTACCATCTTGCTTCCAACTACTCGTCTTCCCCTGCTTGCAGTAACAGCATTGGTCATCACTTCTCCTTCTTTTAGAAATACGTGTATGGATGCTTGCCTGCGTGTATGTACGGGCATCACACCAGGCGAACGGTTAGATTTCCTGGAACTTGAATTACAGATGTTGCGAACTGCCATGTGGGCGCTCTGGAAGAGCATCCATGCTCTTAGTGACTGAACCAGCTCTCTATCCCCACCTCCCTTGTGTTTAATCACATCAACTTCTTTTTAGACACCACCATGATGTCACTGAGAGTATGTTTATCTGTCATTTCCCTCTATTCCAAATAGTCTCGATTTCCAAAAGATATCTGAGCTAGAACATGTAATTTTTAGTGAAACTTTGCCAATTCGGAACAATACGTAAGATAAGCTCTAAGAATAAGTCTCACCTGCTGTTTGATCCTGTTCCATATCCATGATAGTGCTTTTGGAGTCTCTGTAGCCCTTTCTCATTAGATGGCTTTTCTCTCAAAGGATAGCTAGATTCTATGTCACCCAGGACAGTTCACAGGGGCATGACTGAGAATATTTCCTTAATTAAGTTGAAGACCAACAAAACAAAAATATCAGCACAAAATGGCCCAACCTTGCTGTATTCCTTCATCTTTCAGGCCTTCCGGTACACAGGGAGAACCTCCTCTCAGACTCCATAAAGTCAATAGGGTTAACTTCTAATCTCCCGGACAAAAGAGAATAAATAGGGCTGAGTATTTTCTTTCTTTGCATTTTAGTTTCCCTTTATGACTGCCCTTTGTATCAGCTGTTTGTAGCTATTATCTTGACATACAAGGGAAGAAAGCCACAAAGAGGAAATTTCTAGATCTTGCCTAGGGACATATCTGTGGTGGATTATCTTGGTTGTAATTGAGATGGGAATTCCCATCCGGAATGTGGGTGGCACCATTTCATGGCCTGGCTCCCAAACTGGAGGAGCAGAAAAGCTGAACACTCAGCCAGCAACCAACCAGGCAAGGGTGCACGGGTTTACTCTTTCTCTGCTGCTCACCGCAGATGGGATGTGACTCATTGCTTTAAATCCCGTCCTTGACTTCCCAAAATAATAGACTACAACTTGGAGCCAATCTCTCTCCTTGCTAAGTTTTTGAGTGTTTTACCACAGCAACAGAAAATGAGCTAAAGTGTCATGCAGGTGTGTGTGTGTGTGTGTGTGTGTGTGTGTGTGTGTGTGTGTACATAGCCTGTTAGCTAAATAAAATCACATTCTAACACAGTGTAGTCTCTATTTGTGGTTTAAAGACATCTCTCTGAGGCCAACAGCCTCCGAAGTTCCAAGCCTCCACAGAATACCCATAACCATTCACATAACTGCTCTAAAGCATTGAGCTTTTCCTAGGCACCATACTGTAACCCAGAGCTTTCCCACCCACGCTGCACTAGAGGCTTTTTATCAGGCCCTAAGCCTGGATTCTAAGAGACCTTAGGTTAAGCACCATTTGTAATGGTTTTTGGGCTTTTCTATGCCTGTCCCAGTTTCTGTATAATGTCAACAGAGGCATTTATTTTTTACAATGCTTATGGCCTTAAGTTAGAATTGTTCAACAATTAGCTCTTAACTTATTTTAACCCATTTTTGCTAGTCTATATCTGCCAATTGGGTGGGTAGTCACCTCTTCTCAGTTTCATAGTTTCAACTTCCTCAGAGTCTGGGTGGCCTCTGACTATTTCCCTGAGTTCCTATCAGCAGGATGTCCCACCTTCTAATCCAGCCTTATTTTATTGGCCATCAGATTCTTATTGATAGGTGATGCTTCGGCAGTACACAAGAGATTATCCCTACACCATTCAGACATCTTTCCTGAAGCTAATCTCTGCTTCAGATTTACATAACTGAATGGCCTGTAAGGAGTGTATGTTTCTCAAGGTCACTTGTCCTAAACCTATTTTCAAGTCTCTAACCCTTAAAAGCCATAAACTAAGTAAAAAAGTTTTTTTTTTATTTCTGTTGTCTCTGGGTCTTAAGTATTTTTGAAGTATTTATATTCAAACTTATTTTAAAACAAAGGCTTTTCTTTTCTCTTATTTCAAACTGCATGACCTTATCTCAGTGAACTAAACTACAACATTAGCAATAGT
Organism: Rattus norvegicus; assembly: GCF_021556685.1. NCBI lineage: Eukaryota > Metazoa > Chordata > Mammalia > Rodentia > Muridae > Rattus > Rattus norvegicus. The sequence goes on along the minus strand of NC_141537.1, from coordinate 115,117,034 downwards.
ATTGGAAAGAGGAATAGGAGAATTAAACTTGCCAGGTTGTAAAAAAGAGATTCTGCTTGTCCTTGAGAACAAGAACTTCCTTGGTTCTGACAATGTCTCTGTCCTGGCCAGGTACCAGAACTGCTATAATATTCATGCATACTGGATCCTGGTCTGTTTTCTTTTTCTGTTTCTTCTGTTTTTACTCAGGAACCTGATGCTTATAGATACCAAAAGATCTGCCAGATCAACTTCTTCATTGGCCCTTGACTTTGTGTCAGGAACTGCAATCCAGATGGCAGGACTGAAAGATGAATGGATGCTTCATGAGGACCTGTAGTTGGACCATCCGAACTGACCAACCCACCCCTCTTATCTCAGCCAAGTAAATTGTTATTAACTCCTAGATCAAGTCCTTAGTGACAATCTTCCTTTGGACTCTTCTTGTTGCATAGAACTTCTAGAACTTCTGCTTTTTTCTTTATCTTAAGTTGAATTATAAAATAAATCTTTTTATAAAGATTTTTATAAAACAACTTACCATTTGTTGTCTATGAATTTCATTCCTTGAATTCAGAACACAAAGATGTTGGGAGGCAAAGCCTTTGCAAGTTTTGTGGATATTCATTGTTTGGCAGTCACTTAGCCCTCCTCATCAGAACATGTAAAAGTCTCCATCATAGTCAAGAAACCTCCCCCCACCTTAAGTTTCTGCTCATTTCAGTACCACACTGTCAGCTAAACTGCAGGCTTTATTTAAATTCCAGCAACTTTTTTCCATTAGAGTTTCTCTTTCCTTTTGCCACTATCATCTGGTGATTTTCTCACAGAGTTCAAACTCATTAACCACTTATTTTCATTTCATCATTTTTAATATGATAGAAAATAATCTCTTTCCAAGTAAGTAGTTGAAACAGGACTCAAGCTCCAATTTTGATGTCCCGATGGATTAGCCTTTCCCCAACCTAGGAGCAATCAGTGGGAGGGCACAGGAGTCTGGTTGGGTCCTGAGATTAGAAATGAAAGTTATTAATGTTTTGTAGCTTGAGTTTCTCAGATGTTTCATAAAGACTTTTCTATATAGTCTTTTAGAATCTTCACAGGAAATTTGGTGAGGAAGCTAAGAAACTGAAAAGTCCACAAGAAAAAAAGCCATCTGTAGTGATTTGAATGAGAATGTCCTCCTTAGGCCCATAGAGAATGGCACTATTAAGAAGTATGACCTTGTTTAAGTAAGTGCTACCTTGTTGGAGGAAATGTGTCACTGGGAGTAGGCTTTGAGGTTAGTGGCCCAATACCACTCCCTCTTCCTACTGCCTGTCAATCCAGATATACAACTCTCAGTTACCTCTCCAGTACCATGTCTGACTGTGTTATGTCTGCTGTGAGGATAATGGAAACTGTAAGACAGTCCACAATTAAATGTTTTCCTTTATAATAGTTGTAGTGCTTAGTTGATTCCGTGGGCCTTGTCCAGCCTTCATATGAGGGTATGTACCTAGTCTTATTATATAACTAGTTATGCTGTATTTGGTTGACATCCTTGAGAGGCCTACTCTATTCAGAAGGGAAATGGAGGAATGTATCTGGGGAAGAAAGACTGGAAGTGGAGGTAGAGGAAACAACTGTTGGAAGTAATATATGAGGGAATTAGAAAAAAATGTTGCCTTGATCATATTACCTCTTTATAGCAACAGAATCCCTAATGAAGACACCATCCAAGGGCAGTATTGAGACCTAGACACTCCAAGAGCTGCTAGGAGGAGATGCACAAATTCTACCTCCATAAAACTCCTGTAGTATATCTAGCTTCACCACTCTCACATAAAGGCTAATCTTTTTCTCACCACAAACACACGAGAACTGGAGGCAGCCTGGCCATGGTCTGGTAACATAGGTCATATATTAACTAAATTAGTCATCTCATGATGCAGGGCCCCCTGTTCTCTTGGAAATGTTTAAGAGCAGACACAGCCTGCTTTTTCAGGCAGTACTACAGCTTCTTGTTGTGGCATTAACAATGCTTTTGCTTAAAGAACAAGCAACTCAATGCCTTTCTCTTGAGTCCTTCTTTTTTTCTCTCTCTCCCATACTTTATTTTTTGTGGTATTAAGCAAAGTGTTCTCAACAAGGCTTTCTGCGTCATGCTATTAGGTAGCTGGTGAGCTACTAGGAGGCTTGGCTGTCACTGGGACTCAATCTCTCCTATATGTAATGGGTTTCAGTAAATTTTCTTTTGTGTTGGGCTGCATTCACAACTATCCCCCAGCTACATATGGCTGCAAGTAGCCTGCAGGTAACAGGTTGGACACACCTATGTAGAATTATTTTTCCAAATCTTCTGTAAAAAGGTTCCCAAATGCTTCAGTCTCCCGTCTAGCCTACCGTCCAAAGGTATGGGATACAAGATGGTAAATAGGACAAGTGGATGTGGAGCTGTTTAGAAATAGTTCACTGGATTTCAATATCTGGCCAGGATACCACAAGTCCAGTTCAAAAATCTTCACCAAACATGAATCAGCAGTGGCCACATGGTCCAGCAGAAACAGCCAGGCCTCCATTGAATAGGTCAGCAGGAGCAGCCAGAATGAACAGCAATGCCAAGAGTAGTTCTCTGCTGTGCCTTTCTCAACAAAATGATCAGCAGAGAAGATGCAAGACCAATGAAGTGCTGTATGGATAGCTATACAAGCACGTTATCATTCTCTGTTGGGTCCTACTTAGACTCTCTCCAAATATCTTGTGTTTTCTCATAGATCTATTTCAGCAAAAACATCACCTGAGTCTGCTTCAGCAAAATATCACTTAAGTCTATTTCAGGAAAGCATCACATGCTACAACCAGAAAATTTCACTTCACACCTATCTGGGTTTCACATAAAGAATAAGAACATTCCATTTCCTCCTTTTCATTAGAGTCAATCATAAGAGAACTGATGATCACTAGAAAATAAAACTTTCTTTCTGAAGAAGTTGCCAGTACTAGAGGCTTCAGAAGTAGGATAAAGACTGTAGAGATGTAGATGAAAGAAGTGCTCTCTTTGGCTGTTTTCTCCAATCACTTGCTGAGGGTGGGTGTTGCAAAGGTCTCCCTTATGGTTGCACTTTCATTTAAGAACGGGTTGTCCTTCACTCTGCAGTTAACTCCCACTTTTCCTGTGCCCAGTGTTTCATGTCTAAATTATTTTAATGAACACCACAAAGTCTTGGGAATTAGGAAGAGTCCAGAGCCTGATCTTTGTGATAATGCCCCAGAAGTTTCCCAACAGGGGTAGGGAACTGAAAAAAATCCGTGTTCTTTGCTTTTTATCAGTCTTTGACTGTCGGCTAAGCCTGGAAGATTGTCATTTTCTTTTTGTCCATGTGGAAAGGTTTAATGAGAGAAGATGAGTAGAAGAGAGGAAAGGCTGGCCATGAGCATGTGGAGGGAAGGAGGGGGCAGGATGGGGAGAGAAGGGACAAAGGGAAGAGCAGAGAAGGGAAGAGAAGGGAAGAATAAGAACAAAAGCAAGAGAGATTCTCATTTTCATACGCAGCTCCTGTAGGAATGTTGGCCAAGAAGTTCCGACATCGTGATCCATCATACCTACGGAGTAGCAGGTGCTGACTTAATGAAAACACCCAGCTGTCAAAATGGAAGGAAATAGCAGAAAGGAATGTGGGAAGAACACTTTACAGAGTCTGAAGAAATATTTTTTGCTCTTGAGTATAGCAGAAAAGGCATGAAGGACAAGTTGAAGAACAAACCAGAAATTCCATAACAAAAATTACAGCCAGACTTCTGTACTTGTTTGTAGACGCTCTTCTCATGCATGCTCAGTCTTTTACAGACAGTCTTCGGTGTGGTTGGAGGTTTCAAGTCTTTCTGTGATCTTTCATAGGCTTTCCCTTTCCTTCCTTTGTCTCTTTGTCATACATCCTAAACTTTAACAGTAACAAGAGTGACCATTTACAGTAGCTACTTGACTTCATCTAGAGGGAAAGGTCCAACCAAACATTCCAATATAAGGACAGGCTTGTGACTGGGTGATAGGAGGCATGATTCCAGTTGGAGTCAATTCCTCAGTGGAGCTGAACTCCATTCCTAAGGGAGTTTAGAGAAGGGTGTCTCCTGCATTGGTGTACACATTTCAAGGAACTAGTCATTGCAAATGATTCCAGGTCATAAACTTAGCAATGTCTCTACCTAGTTTCAAAGGGAGAGACTGAAGCAATTGTGTTTTATAACATAAATATTTTTTTAAAAGCCAGCAAAATGGAAAAGTAGGTTTTCAATAGATTAAAAACCTCCTCTTTTTATTTATTCTTACAATAGTCTTGGGATTTGTTAGTTTACGAATCCCAGTTTGTATAGAGATCCACATATCTACATAATCTTTACAGACACCATCATGAACCATGAGATTTTAAAGTGGATTGCTAAATATATTCCTCTTTTAAAAAAATCAATAACTAATCTCTAATACTTTTAGTGCCATGGCAAATACATGTTGATGTAAAAATACAGCTTTCACCTTGGAGGGGATGAGGGATTATTCTGGAGCCAAATTTGAGTGACTGGGCCTGGAGAACACAGATCTAGGTTACCTGCAGCTCCATGTTTCAATGTGGATGCAATTTCACAATGTTTTTATAGCAACAAACCCAAAATTCATAAGCCACTAAACTTTTTAAATGTATTAGAAAGGATATCAGTAGGCAAGTTCCAGCAGGGAGGAGAACCTCTACTATAGGCTTTGGATTCTATCTGATGACAGTTTTAGCTTTGAGATTGATGGAAGAAAAGGACCTGCTTGGACAGCCCTAAAGAATTTGCTTGTTTGTAACTAATTAATTTCTTTTCAAAACCTACTTTTAATGATGATTCTTAAACGCTTTAAACTCCCTTTTGACCCACCGCCCACCATCCACCAGAGGTAATGGAAAAGAAAGCATACGGGGAAGTGGACCTGTTTAGAAACAGTCCTTTGGAGCAACCCCCATCTGTCTTGTCTGGAAATCAGCAATTCAATTGACAGGTCAGTAGCATCAGCTGGGTCCACTCACAAAAACTTCACAGATATACTAGCAGTCCAGGTCAATAGAGGCAGGATAGCAGCATGAATCAGCAGCATGGCACTACCTAACAGAGACAGTAAGGGCTCAGCAGGAGGGACCAGCAGGAATGCCAGAAGTTTTAGACCATGACTCTTGGGGACTTGAAGATCTACAAAGACGGGAGACCAACAAGCTGCACATCAAGCTCTATAAGCAAGCCTAGCTTAGACTCCTTCACTGTCCATTAGAGTCTTTATACTTCCTCCAAACATCACATGTCCTGCACAGGTCTTGCCTCAGAAAGGGAGTCTGCCTCAGTTCACATTGCTCTGCCAATCAGCCCGAGTCTGCTGAAGCAGCAAGAAACAGCAGCACCCCACCAGATTTTCGGTGCATTTCTCTATGGAGTCCCAGCAAGTGGAGCTCAATTACACAATGGAAGGCAGACCAACCCACGCATGTCATTAGTGAAGAATCCTTCATCATGTGTTCTTTCACGTGCTGGTGCTAGCAGAACATCCTTTCTCCCATGTCTGCCTCAGCCTAACGTTCCTTCAGGAGTCTGCCTTAACCTTTCACCTGTGTCTGCTTCAATGAAGCATTCCTTCACATTTGCCTTAGCAAAACACCATCCAACACAGCGGACTTTCTTCTTCTTTTTTTTTCAATCTTTATTAACTTGAGTATTTCTTATTTACATTTCAATTGTTATTCCCTTTTCCGGTTTCCGGGCCAACATCCCCCTAACCCTGTCCCTCCCTTTCTATATGGGTGTTCCCCTCCCCATCCTCCCCCCATTACCGCCTGTCCCCCAACAATCAAGTTCACTGGGGGTTCAGTCTTGGCAGGACCAAGGGCTTCCCCTTCCACTGGTGTTCTTACTAGGATATGCATTGCTACCTATGAGATCAGAGTCCAGGGTCAGTCCATGCATAGTCTTTGGGTAGGGGCTTAGTCCCTGGAAGCTCTGGTTGCTTGGCATTGTTGTACATATGGGGTCTCGAGCCCCTTCAAGCTCTTCCAGTTCTTTGATTCATTCAACGGGGGTCCTATTCTCAGTTCAGTGGTTTGCTGCTGGCATTCGCCTATGTATTTGCTGTATTCTGGCTATGTCTCTCAGCAGAGATCTACATCCAGTTCCTGTCGGCCTGCACTGCTTTGCTTCATCCATTTTGTCTAATTGGATGGCTGTATATGTATGGGCCACATGTGGGGCAGGCTCTGAATGGGTGTTCCTTCTGCCTCTGTTTTAAACTTTGCCTCCCTATTCCCTGCCAAGGGTATTCTTGTTCCCCTTTTAAAGAAGGAGTGAAGCATTCACATTTTGATCATCCTTCTTAAGTTTCATGTGTTCTGTGCATCTAGGGTAATTCAAGCATTTGGGCTAATATACACTTATCAATGAGTGCATACCATGTGTGTTTTTCTGTTATTGGGTTACCTCACTCAGGATGATATTTTCCAGTTTCCTCCATTTGCCTATGAATTTCAAAAAGTCATTGTTTTTGATAGCTGAGTAGTATTCCATTGTGTAGATGTACCACATTTTCTGTATCCATCCCTCTGTTGAAGGGCATCTGGGTTCTTTCCAGACACAGCTGACTGTCTAAAGAACGCGTAAATTTCCATTTCACTTGGTTGTTATGTCACACACCGAAGAAGGCAATAAATGACAATTCAATAGGGGCCAAGACACCTCAAGATCATTTGTAAATCTACTCTAAATCTGCAACATTCTAATCTCTTCGTAATCAAAGAAGTTTTTTTTTTGTTTTACTTTTCACTAATTTATTTATTTATTCACTTTATATCCCACTCTCAGTACCCCCTGTCCTCCCATTCTTTTCTTCAAACAGGCCCACCCCTCATTTTCCCTCCCTTTATCCTCTGAAAACGGGGAGGACCCGCTGGGTATAAGCCTACCTTGGCCCATCAAGTCACTGTAGGATTGGACACATCCTTTCCCGCTGAGGCCAAATAAGGTAGCAGGATCCACGGGCAGACAACAGATTCAGGGACAGACCCTGATCCAGTTGTTGAGGGACCAACATAAAAACCAAGCTGCACATTTGCTGCATATATGTGGTGGGCCTAGGTCCAGACCATCCTTGTGCTTTGGTTGATGGGTCAGACTCATGAAGCCCCCAAAGTCCAGGTTAGTTCACTCTGCTAATTTTCTTCTGGGGTCTTTATTCTTCCCTCAACTCTTCCACAGGACTCTCCTAATCAGTCAACCAATCTTATAAATTGCAATTCTCTTCTCTTCTCTTCTCTTCTCTTCTCTTCTCTTCTCTTCTCTTCTCTTCTCTTCTCTTCTCTTCTCTTCTCTTCTCTTCTCTTCTTTTTTAGAGGCCATAAAACAAAGGTCAGAAGATTTCTTATGTTTTTCTTTTATGGGATATTTTCTTTATTTACATTTCAAATGTTATGCCCTTTCCTGGTTTTCCCTCCCTCAAGGCAATCTCCTATCCCATCCCCTGTCCCACTTCTTCTATGAGAGTACTTCCCCACCCACCCACTCAATCCCCTCCCCCCTCCCTGGCATGCCACTACACTGGGACATCAAGCCTTCACAAGACTAAGGACCTCTCCTCCTATTGCTGTCTGCCAAGGCCATCCTCTACTACATATGTGTCTGGATCCATCAGTTGCTCAATGTGTACTCTTTTATTGGTGGTTTAGTCCCTGGGAGCTCTGGGGTATCTGGGTGGTTGATATTGTTGTTCTTCCTATGGGGTTAAAAACTCCTTCAGCTTCTTCAGTCCTTCCAGGAATTTCAGATCAAAAACAATTTTCTCTTCTCCTCAATCTCCCTCTCCCTCCCTCCCTCCCTTCCTCCCTTTCTCTCTTTGTGTGTGTGTGTATGTATGTGTGTGTGTGTGTATGTGTGTTTGTGTCTCTTTGTATGTATGTTTGTTCATGTGAGCATACATGTGTGATATTGTGCATGTGTGCTTGTGCATTGGTGTGTGGAAGGTGGAGGCTTATGTTGGGTGCTCTTATCTTTTTTAAGGCGAGTTTCTCACCAAACCTGAAGCTCACAGCTAGATTCTCTGGCCAGTAAGCCCTTGGATACTTCTCTCTTTGCCTCTTGAATTCTGATAGTACCAGTTTGTGCCATTCTGCTCAGCTTTTTACACAGGTACTGAGCATCCAAGCTCAGGTCCTTATGCTTGTGCAATAAGTACATTGCCCACTGAGCCATTTTTCTCATCCCCCACAAATATATATTTCGAAATACATATTTTAATGTGTATTTTAAATGCATATTTTCTCCAGTTAACCCATAATCATATTGGGCCATTATAGCTGACATAGCCAGTAATGGAAATGTTAACAATGATGACAAATATCTCACAGTAAGAACTTTAGTTAATGGAAGTGTATTGAGCACTCAGAGGATAAGACTAAAACATATACTCTATATGTTCTCAAGGACTGTCAATTTTGCAAGGGAAGTATTTTCAATGGACATAAAAATGTTTGCTAAAGTAGGAGAAAAGTTCACTTTTCCTGGCATGGTGGAAACCAGATATATTATAGAGATAAAAATCAAATTTAGCAGGCAGTAAAGTACAGAACATCTGTGAATGAAGCGCAGGCTCTACCAGCTTTAACCATTTAGTGTTTATCACAGGGATTTCATTGAGATGAAGTCTTTAGCATAAACTTTGGAGGGGAAATAAGCCTGAACTACAGAAAAAAAAAGACTAACAATAGGAGAAACGATTCCAGTTACCTGGAATGATTGTGAAATTGAATGTGCTAGGCCTTTTCTCGTTCCCATTCCTGGCAGTTGCTTTAATTTAATGTAATTTATAGACCCTAGCAAGTCACACTTAAGCATTTGTTCTTGGCAAGAGAGAGCATGTTAAATGCAGTCAGGCTGCAGAGACAGTTGGCTGAGCATCAGCCTCCTTTAGATTCTTAGAAGCCTGGAGTAAAGGCATGAGAGCTAGAGGAGACCTTGGGGATCGGACTGCCTCTCCCCTTGCCTAGCAACTAGAGATGACTGGGGACTAGGAGAACTTCATAAGGACACTTGAATCTGAATGAGAGTTCATACATGTCACCATATGTCCTCAGTGATTTTTGCCCTAGTAAACTTGCTTAATTCACTAATTATTGTCTTGTGTATTCAAGTTACTATTCTTAATGCTTTCTCTAGTCTTTATGTGCCAAGTGAAGGCCCCGCCTCTCTACTCTCTTTCCTCCAGTCTTTATACTCGCATGCAACATTCCACACTTCTTGCTATCCATCAAGCCCCAGCAGAAGTTCCAGTCTGATTCATAGTCCCTTCACCTCCAGCAGAGAGTTGACACTTACTCACAGCTTGTCTTTTTTTCACTTTCTGAGATGAAAATTGACAAGTGGTGGTATATTTTTGGAAACTTGAACACCAGGTATGTATGTACACCACATGCATGGCTGGTGTCTATGGAGGCCAGAAGTGGACTTTAGGTCCACTGAAACTGGAGTTATGCAGGACTATAAGTGGGAATTAAAACCAAGCAGTTCTCTAGACTTCTGAATCAGCTCTCTAGACCTGTGTTTGTATTCTAAAATTTAGGACCTTCATTCTCTCTTTGAAGGAGATGCCTCAGTTAGTAAGGTGCTTGCTTTGAGGAAGGAAGGTCTGAGCTTGATTCCCAAAAGTCCAATTAAACAGAACAAAACAAAATGTCTGGATGTGTGGTGTAGACTTGAAAGTCCAGTGCTGTGGAGGCAGAGACAGGAGGATCTTTCAGGCTTCCTTCTGGCTAGCTAGTCTAATATATTCAGTGGGATCCAGGTCATTGAGGAATGCTGTATCAATATCCCAGTACCATCACCAGAAAATAGGGTGGTTTGAACCAGAGAAATGACCACTGGGATCAGCCTCTTGCTTTCATGCAACCACATGCACATTCACATGCATACATACACACACATACACACACAGCCCTTTTCTCTTACCCTTAAATTGTAGGATGAAAGATGAGCTCATGCACAGAATGTGAGGATTTTAAGTAAATCTTTCTCATTATCTTTATGGCTTATCTCTTCACATGACACCCTGAAATATGAGATATAAGGTACACTATGACACCTCACAGTCTCACAACTGTAATAAGTTTTTCAAGCAGGCAACCAGCCCTGCACTTCTTGTGCTCTGGCCTTTTGTCTTAGTAAGGGTTTCCATTGCCGTGAAGAGACACCATAAACAAGATAACTCATATAAAAGACAACATTTAATTGCCACTAGCCTATAGTTTCAGAGGTTCAGTCTATTATCATCATGGCAGGAAGCATGGCAGCATACAGGCAGGCATGGTGCTGGAGGAGCTGAGAGTTCTATATTTTGTTTCAAAGGCAAACTGAAGAAGACTGACTTCCAGGAAGCTAGGAGAAAGGTCTCAAAGCCCACCCCAAAGTGACACACCCACTACAACACGGCCACACCTTGTAATAGTACCACTCCTTGGGCCAAGTGTATTCAAGCCATCACAGCTTCATTCCATGTTCTTTCCTGTCACTGTCCCTGTTGATGTTCCAGCTTCCCTAACTTGGTCAGCAGACACAACACACCGATTTCCTAGTAATTTTGGCACATTTTGAATTCACTTTCATAACCATTTTAATTAGCCATACAAGAACAGATTCTTCAATGCCAGGGGTTTTGCCATGAGGTTTCCTGCTGTGCACAATAATAATTTTGAAATTATAAGATTTATATTTCTATAGAAAATTTTCCCTCTTCCATTGAGTACTTCTCAGGATCCACAAGGGAAAAGTAATTAGTTAGACTTATTTTTTGCCTCTTTAAGTGACAATCTCGGAGCCATTTACTATGGGATGTACATTTTACTTCTAATTAAAAAAATGCTGTATGTGACCATCTGTTGTGGTTTTATTTTACTTATCATCCTCTTTTTGTTTATGCAGCCTGTTCTGTAATAATGTTGAGATGGTACTTCAGGGTCCATGTTCCCACAAACTAGGCATGTGCCACAATACCTGACATGCTAGTGCATTCATTAACTGAGGAGTTGTAGTATTCTAAGCATTATTATTTTAAAGCTCTAACTTCTTCAGGATTCTACTTCCACTATCTACCAAAAAATTAATTGAGATCTGTGAACAGTTATTTAATTGAGATCTATGAACAGTAGTAGTGACATACCCAGCAGTTCAGGGAGTCACCCTCATTTCCTCCAACACACCACCTTCCTCCAAGGCTCTCCCCAACCTGCTAAATAATACTGATATTTTCTTGTGATATTCCTTCAACTTCTAAAGTAGCCTTTTGATTGTTTTAGATTCAAATCATCTTCTTTAAGTTCAAAGCTATAACTAAAACCGATTTTGCTTTTCATTATCTCGCCTCTCTGAGTATGTGTGTGTGTGTATGTGTGTGTGTGTGTGCATGTGCGTGTGTGTGTGTGTGTGTGTGTGTGTCTGTGTGTCTGTGTGTCTGTGTGTCTGTGTGTCTGTGTCTGCACTCCCAGACATCCAGTTGGGTCCAAACACATTGAAACAAGAGAAGGACACGGGCATCCTTTTCTGTCATTCTCTGCCTTACATTTCTGAAACAGGGTATCTTACTGAAACTGGAGTAAGTTTGGGAGATGGCAGCAATTCCTAAACATCCTTCCACCTCAGCTTTCACAGTGCTGAGGTTCTAGACCCATCTGTTGTCACAATCCATTGGTATAGGCGCTGGGATCCAGACTCAGTTCCTCATGTGTATTCAGTGATTTTGTTTACTTTGAGCAACCCCTCCAGGACCTAACAGATCCTTTTTAATCATCTGAATGTTGGCAGGTACTTCTAATTTCCCTCATGCTCTCAAATCTCATACACCTGTTTTGCATGGTGTAATCTGGTATAAAGTTGATAGATGCTCATTTCCTTTACTGTATTTTTCTATTTTCTAATTAATTCAATTTAAAAAAATGTGTGTCATATGTGCATATGCATGTGCATGGGTACCACCTCGCCATGCCAATAATATCTAACGTAATCCTTCTGTTTATATAAAGTATTCACATTTTTTTCTTTTCTTTCTGGTACTGATCAACCTTGCCCTTTTAAAATATGTGTTAGATTTTATAGAGAAAATTTATATCTATGGAGACTTCTTTTTATTTTTCATATAATTTGCCTTGTATTAAGTAACTTTGAACTCTTGGGGTAAACCAAAATTAGTCATGAATTATTATCCACTTCACACGCAGTGATGATTGGGCTAAATGATTTTATATTTGTGATGATATACTGCTTTAATTATTAAAATTGTTTCATACATCTCTCTTTTGTTCTGGCCTTTCCTGTTTTAAATAAGTGCACTTTTCTTCAATAAATAAAATACAGGGGAGAGACATGTCTGTGCTTGGTAGTCATAAAAGAAATTTTCCTTTGTTCTAAACATTGGAATGAATCATTTCCTTCGAAAATTTGGTGCAATTCATATGTTAAAATCATTTGTAGAGTAAAAGATTGGGCTTTCTAAGGGTTTAAAAGCTGTAGGGCTGTTTAAAACTTCTCTTTATTCTTGAGTATTATAGTGAACACTTTTGTAGAAAAGTGTTCATTTCCTTTGGTTTTCATTATGTTCTAGTTAATCTTCTTAAGCCTTTTTATCAATAGATTTTTTAAAATAAAAATTTAACTTTTTAGGAGTTTATATTTTAATTCTTCTTTCATACATTAAATCCTGACTGCAGTTTCCTCTCCTTCCACTCCTCCCAATTCCTCTCTGCCTCCCCTCTCCTCAAATCAGCTCATTCTCTCTTTCCCTTCAAAAGAAGAAAAAGAAGAAGAGGAGGAAGAGGAGAATGACAGTAATGACGATGGGAACAAGGAGAGTAGGGATATCCACCTAATGTGCCTAACAAGATACAATCAGACTGGGCTCAAAGACTCAGCAATGCTAGGCATGTCCAGGCAGTGCCAGGAGCATGTTACTCTGGTAGCTAAGGGGTTGTGGGGGTTGCCCTCGGGTTGGATCATTAATGCATTGGCCACTCCCACAAGTTCTGTGCCACCATTGCCTCATCAGGTCTTTCAGGCAGGTCAGATTGCAGGTGAAAGTTTTTGTGGCTGGGTCGATGTCCCAATATCACTGCTAGGAGACTTGCCTGTTATAGAAGATAGCTAGCTCAGGCTTTGTATCCCCCATTACTAGGTGAACTCATTAGAAATACTCTTGTAGATTCCAGGGAGTTTCTACTTCATTAGGTTTCTACATAGCCCGTAAGTCTCCAAATTCCAGTTTTCTCTCTCAGTACTCTCCCAACCATCTCTTTTATTAACCCCTGAACACTCCTATCCCCAGTCCACCTGTAGAATCTCTTCCATTTCCCCTTTCAAAATAGATCCATGAGTCCCTTCTTGAGCTATCCTTGTTACTTAGCCTCCCTGGGTCTATGGATTCTAGCATGATAGTCCTTAACTTAACAGCATGTTGTCTTTCTGGGCCTCGATCACCTCACTCGGAACGAGCCATTTGCCTGTAAATACCATGATATTATTGTTCTTCGTAGCCGAGTAATATTTCATTGTGTAAATGTACCATACTTTCTTTATCCATTCTTTGATTGAGGGAAATCAAGTTTTTTTCCAATTTCTGGATATTAATAATGCTGCAATGAACATGGTTGACTAAATATTCTTGTGGTAGGATGGAATGTCTTTTGGATACATTTCCAAAACGGGTATAGTTGGGTCTTGATGGAGATTGAGTGTCAATTTCTAAGGAACCACCATATTGATTTCCATAGTGGGTATTCTACTTTTTACTCTCCTGAGAAATAAAGGAACATTTTGTTGTTCCACATCCTCTCCAACATGAACTATCACTTGGGATTTTTTCTTAGCTATTCGAGCAGGTGCAAGATGGACTCTCAAAGTTGTTTTTGATTGTTTGTATTTCTCTGCAAAGAAATCATATGCATTCACTGATAAGTTGATATTAGTCCAAAAGCTTGAATTACCCAAGATACAATTTACAGACCATATGAAGCTCAAGAAGAAGGATGACAAGAGAGTAGATGCTCAGTCCTCCTTTTAAGGAAAATATATTGATAGGAAGGGATATGGAGATAAAGTTTGGACCTGAGACTGAAGGAATAGCCATTCAGAGCCTGCCCCACCTGGGGATCCAGCCCATATATATATACAGCCACCAAAACTAGACAATATTTATGAAGCAAAGAAATGCATGCTGACAGGATCCTGATATAGCTGTCTCCTGAGAGGCTCAGCCAGAGCATGACAAATACATAGGTGAATGCCAGCAACAAACCATTTAACTGAGAATGGGGTCCTCATTAGAGGAATTAGAGAAAGGATCGAAGGAGCAGAAGGGGTTTGTAAACCAATAGGAACAACAATACCAACCAACCAGAGCTCTCCCAAAGACTATACATGGACTGACTCATGACTCCAGCTGTATATGTAGTAGAGGATATCCTTGTTGGACACCAATGGGAGGAAAAGCCCTTGGTCCTGCCAGGGCTAGATCCCCCAGTGTAAGGGAATATCAGGGTGGTGAAACAGGAAGGCGGGATGGTTGGGGAGGCCTATCTTCACACGTATAGAAGAAGAGGAAAGGGATGGGATGAGGGATTATGGACGGGAAACTGGGAAAGGGAATAATATTTGAAATGTAAATAAAAAAATCCAAAGAAAAGTATATGTGGAAGTATTAGAGGTCTGAAGCCAAATTAAAAAAAAGATATATATATATATATATATATATATATATATATATATGTATATGTATTTCTCAGCAATCTGAGATTCCTTTGTAGAGAATTCTGTTTAGATCTATACCCTACTTAGGGTTTTGGTGTCATATGTGTGTGTGTGTGTGTGTGTGTGTGTGTGTGTGTGTGTGTGTGTGTGTGTGAGAGAGAGAGAGAGAGAGAGAGAGAGAGAGAGAGAGAGAGAGAGAGAGAGAGAGAGAGATCATTAATTTATTTGCAGGGTCCACAGTAAAGGACAAGGTATATAGTGAACTCGTGAGCTCCAAGGATCTTATTGGTATCCAGGTTAACAAAGAAATGAAGAGGAGACAAGGGGAGCCCTGAAACCTCACCCACAAAATAGCAAACTGGATCCATATCACATTGTTCATAAATTAGAATTAGTCATATATATATACACATACATATATGCAATGTTAGTGAATTTTTTCCCATTGTCTAGGCTGCTGTTTTGTTCCTCTGATGCTCTCCTTTAACTTACAGAACTGTCTCAGTTTCATGAGGTCTCATTTATTAATTATTGTTCTTAATGCTTGCACTACTAGTGTTCTGTTCAGGAAGTTGTCTCCTGTGTCAATGAGTTGGAGACAATTCCCTACTTTCTCTTCTGTAAGGTGTTTCTGCTTTCATGTTGAGGTTTTTGATCCACTTGGACTTCAGTTTTGTGCACAGTGATCGATATGGTTCAACTTATATTCTTCTACATGATGACATCCAGCTAGACCAGCACCATTTATTGGAGATGGTTTCCATAGGTGTGTGAATTTATTTCTGGGTCTTTGATTTGATTCTTTTGATCAACCTGTCTGTTTTGATGACAATGCTATGCAGTTTTTATTACTATATCTCTGTAACTTAGCTGGAAATCATGGAGGTGATACCTCCAGATGTGCTTTTCTTCTACAGGATTGTTTTGGCCATCCTTATTTTTGGTTTGTTTTTCCGTAGAAAGCCAGTATTTTATTCGTGACTACATAATATTTATATTATTTCTCCCCTTTCTTCTTCCTCCTATATATTCTCCTTTTCTACTTCTTATATCCATGACCTTTTCTTTAATAATTGTCATTGCTATAAATTCATTCACATTTACTATTTATTTGTGGTCCATTCAGGTCTGTATTTAATATTTGCTAGTCATCCTACTCTTTTCAGAAGAGAACATTTGATGCTGTTAATCTTTCTATTACTATTTTTCTTATTATTTTCTGGTTGTTTTAATTTCACCAGAACTATTAATTTTCTTTAACCTCCTTTGTGTATATGTGTATGTATACATGTGTGCATGTGTGTGTTTATGTGTAAGTGTGGTAGGTAAAGGTTGATGTTGTGTGTCTGCTCAGTCTTTATCCAGTTGGTGTTTTGGCATAGGGACTTTCATTGAATCTAGATCTCATGAATTGAGTCAGACAATTCCCAGGCAAATCCATGTTTCTGGCATCCCAACAGCGGAATAACAGTCACACATGTGCCACTACACTTGACTTTATATATATGCATTGGGAATCTACACTCATGTCCTTGTAGTTTTGTGTGTACTACACACTTTACTAAATGAGCTATCTCCCAATTTTTTAACTTCTCCCATCAAAGATGAACTCAATATACTTTAGAATTTATTTTCTGAAATTAACTTTCACTTATTAATCTGTAAGTATTGTTTGATCTGTGATATATAAGTTTTTTGTTGAATTCTAAACATTCCAATTTCTTTCCTGGATTATTCCATAACCAATTTGTCACTAGGAAATGTCTTAGAAAGAGTCTGTGGGTTTGGGCATGCCTGCTTACTTCTAGATGTACTATTTCTTTCAATCTTATCTTTTTGTTTTCAATTTCTATGATGCTATGATTATAGCAGTTCTTTATAGCAGTATCAGTTCCTTTTAAATCATTCATTCATTCTTTATGACCTATACCACGTATTCTCTTCCTTAAAAGTGTAATTTCCCAAATGTTGCTTCCTGGTTCCAATACACTTACTAGATCAATAGAGAATCAAGAATTCTAAATCAAGGCTATTTTTATCAGTGCTTGTCCTAATCTAGTCACTGTAAGAAGCTGCCTACAAACCTCCTCAGGCAATCATGGCTTGTCGACTTTTTCTTGCAGTTTTATTCATTCTGGTTGATCTGTCTGAAGTCATGTCAATATCTATACTGTCAAGTATTAGGTGAATGATCATGAAACCATTATACATATATGAGTAGCATCAACAGTAATTACCATTTCTTTTCTATGAATTAGGAAGAAGGAAAGAAGATTGCACCACTGACTATTACACTATAGAGAATCTCTGTGCCTAGCCAGATCATTTACCTACCTGTATAGACATTAGAAATTCTAAATTGATAAGAAAAATGACCTGTGATTCTATTCCTAAAACCCAGGCTAGTGCTCACTGCCAGGCTTTTGTTCTGGGTCACTATAATGTTTAATAAACCGGCTCAGGGAGTTTTTATCATTAGAGCAGAAGGGACTCTGCTTAGCTGCTCAGCAGATACCACAGGTAATTAAAACACTTCTTCAAGCCGAGAAGGCAATAACACAAATGTTTGAGCGATTGTTGCAAACAGTCTGAGGTGAGATAATTGCTTCCTTAGAGAGTTACCATCTTTTATCTCAGACAAGATTTGGAATGATTTGTGATTGGAATTATTTATAATTGTTTGCTAATAATTTTGTATGATGTCTAAGGAATCACTTGTTTTCCTTAAAATAAGTGGCACATTATTAGAGGCAATAGATTAACCTTGCCACTGTGACTGTAAACTCTTCGATTATGTTATTGATTTAGGATTCCGATTTTAAGGTATAACATTAGAATATGGTGTTGGAATATTTAAGGCAGTTTCAGAATTGTCATAATAAGAGTTTAATTAGTTCTATTAATTAAATTGACTTACACATCCTATAAAGTTTGAATTAAGTTTTAAAAATTGGATAGACTAAATTTATGAATACATGTTAAGAGATTTAAAGCAATTAAACTAATTTTGTCACTTGGAAAGACTATTAGAGGTTATTCTTGTCCCTTGTACAGGCACCACTTTCCTTGTGGTTCCAGACATAGGTATAATTGTCTCTCTGAATATTCTTCTGGTTGGTAGAAGTCACGTGATCAAATCTAGCCAAGTTGACCTACTCCAGAGATTTCTTTTTTTTTTTTTTTCTGTCAGGACTAAAGTTTTCTTGAAGGGAGAGTAGCATAAAAACTGGACATTCTACTAGCTCTGTCCTTTGGGTAGCTCTATAGATATAGAGGCTCCCTGAAGATTGGATTTGAAATGGAGGATCAGGAAAAAAATGAGTCCTGTTGCTTTAAGGCACTGAGACAGGCATTCTTTATCATCAGGGCATAATTTATCCTCTTGTGACTGATAACAGCTGTTCTTATCAGGAGGTAACAATGGGAGGGCAGACAGGGCCTGAAGGATGCTGCTTTTGCTTAGCTTCTGAGAGGCAGGAGGAGATCAAAATTACACTGCAAATGCAAAGTTGAGGACTGTGGGCTTCAAAACTAAATGTTTGCCAAAACCTTCAAGGGAAATAGATTAGTAGGCATATTGTATACACATTACAGCAGAATCTGTAGAAGAAAATGCTGTAAAAGCTTTCCATGTAAAACTCATTCCTGAGATAAGATGAAATTAAGATTATTATTAATTCATACGTGAGTGATTTTAGGTACTCCTAGTAGATCCCCAAGGCCTTTCAGGGTATCTGCCAAGGAAGAATTATTGGGACAACAATAGGAAAACAACATTAGCTTTTTTTGTAACTCATTGTCTTACAAGTATATAAGTTCTAAACATTTCATTAAGATAATGCTCAACTATACATTGCAATTAATTTTAAGAAATTTTCATTTGTTGGGAATAAAAATATCTACAGTTATCTAAAAATGCAATTAAAGTGCTCTTCATTTCTCAACTACATAGATGTATGGAGCCTGATTTCCTTTATGTGCCTTGACCAATGCAGTGGAGCATAACTGATTAACTTAGAAGCAGATTAAGAATCTGATGGGCTGTAGCCAATATTCACTTCATCTGCAACAGGCAATCCCTTCTACAATATCGCACCATAGTTGGAGCCATGGAAATTCTATAACTTTTCAGACATACTGTCAGTTGATTAACTCATGCAAAGTTAACTAATCAACTAATTTATGGACAGCGAGATATAGAACTAGTTTTCTATTTTATGGGTCAGTTTTCAGGGCTGCTTTTGTCTCCCTTTCCTTTCTTTGTTAACCTGGATAACATTATGATTCTTAGAGCTCCTGAGTCCACTATATAGCATGTCCTTTACTTTGACCTTGTAATTAAAATAACTAACTAGCTAACTAACTAAATGAATAAAATCTTGTAAATTTTACTCATGTTAATTTTTCCCATAGGTGCCTTATTTATTTTCTTTATAGGCCATTTTTTGTTTCCTTGTGTGTATGTGATCGTGTGTGTGTGTGTGTGTGTGTGTGTGTGTGTGTGTCTGCGGGTGTCTGTGTAGATTAATGTGTATATGTATGAGGTTGTGTATGCATGGGTGTGTATCTATGTATGGGCATTTGTGCAAATGGATGTATAAATGCAGATATGTGTGCATGTACACATATATTTGAGGGTGCGTATGCATATGTTTGTGTATGTGTTTATATAGATGAGTGTGTATATGAGGGTGTTTATATGCATGCATGCATGTATGTGGAGCCCATAGATCTTGAGTTTCATTCCTTGGATACCGTTCACCTTACATTTTGAGATAGGCTTTCTCAATGACTTACTGCCTACTGATTCAGCTATATTGGCAACCCTGCAAGCCCAGGGGATCTTCATGTCTGTGCTTTCCTACAGGGCACTATTGTATTTATTCTTTTTATGTGGGTTCTAGAGATCAAACCAAGGCCCATAAGCTTGCCTGCAGAGATTTTACAAATTAAGCCTCCCTTCCAGCCCTGTTTATATCAGTTTTATACTAAGCATAATTAAGCTACTGCTGACCACACATGTGAACACATCCATTTTTAGTCTTTATAGTAAATATTCCAAAATATTACCCATAGTGCTGACAGAAAAATAGCATTCCATGGTCTGAATATATAGGGTTGTTCTTATGACAAACAGTTCCGGTTCCCAGTGCTTATGAGTCCTTCCTGTTTTACATTTGCTATTCAGACAAGAAGCCAAAATGTTTCCTCATCCTTCAAAACCCTTTAAATATATATATATATTCATTTATTTATTTACTTACTTATTTATTACCAACAAAGCATACAATATTTATTAGTCTTTTCCACTACAAGGTACTATACAATAAGATAAAAAGTGTTAGGCATTATAATCATAGTGGCAAGCATGACAGCATCCAGGCGGACATGGTACTAGAGAAGTTGAGAGTTCTACATCTTGATTGGCAGGCAGCAAGGAGACTGTCTTCTGTACTTGGTGTGTGTGTACTAGGAAGTGTGTGAGACCTCAAAGCCTGTTCCCACAATGACATACTTTATCCAACAAGCCCACACTTACTCCAACAAGGCTACACTTCCTAATAGTGCCACTCCCATGGGCCAAGCATTTAAACACATGAGTCTATGTGGTCCATAGCTATAGAAACCACCACAGTTGGTGATCATAATTACTTAATGGTTAATTATCACATGTAAATGCATATATATACCATATGGATCTTTCTGGGTCTGGGTTATCCCACTCAGATTTATTTTTTTTTGTAGTTCCAGTCATTGACATGTAACTTTCATGGTATACTATTTTCTTAACAGCTGAGTAATACATAATTGTGAAAATGTACTATGGTTTCTTTATCCACTCTTTTCTTGAGGGGCATCTAGGTTGTTTCCAGTTTCTTGTATTATAAATTGAGCAGCAGTGAAAATGGTTGAGCAAATGTCTCTGTAGTGAGATGAGGTGATGTTGGGTATATGCCCACGAGTGATATAGCTGGGTCTTGAGATAGATCAAGTCTGAACTTTCTGAGGAGCTGTCATATTGAGTTCCATAGTGGTTGTATAAGTTTGCATTCCCACTATCAATGGATGAGTGTTTCACTTATTCCACAACCTCACCAATGTGAGCTGTCATTTGTATTATTGATCTTAGTGATTCTGTAATGTGTAGGATGGAATCTCAAAGCACCTTGGATTTGCATTTCCTGATGGCTAAGATGTTGAACATTTCCTTAAGTGTTTTACAGCCATTTGGGTTTTTTCTATTGAGAATTCTGTATCTGCATCTGTGTCTCATTTTTTTTTATTAACTTGAGTATTTCTTATATACATTTCAAGTGTTATTCCCTTTCCCAGTTTCCGGGCAAACATCCCCCTCCCCCCTCCCCTTCCTTATGGGTGTTCCCCTCCCAACACTCCCGCCATTGCCGCCCTCCCCCCATAGACTAGTTCACTGGGGGTTCAGTCTTAGCAGGACCCAGGGCTTCCCCTTCCACTGGTGCTCTTACTAGGATATTCATTGCTACTTATGGGGTCAGAGTCCAGGGTCAGTCCATGTATAGTCTTTAGGTAGTGGCTTAGTCCCTGGAAGCTCTGGTTGCTTGGCATTGTTGTACTTTTCATTTTTTTTTAAATTGAATTACTTGATTTTTTAATACCTAGTTTCTTGAGTTCATGATACATTTTTGGATCTTAGTCCTCTGTGATATGGTGCTAATAAAAATCCCTTTCTGCTTTGTAGGTTATCCAAATGATGGTGCTTTGCCTTATAGAAGCTTTTAAGTGTACTGCTTGTGCTATATGTATACTTTTCTGGATGTACCAACACATTCTTCTGTGCCAATAAGTCCAAAGCTATTATCAACTTCTTGTATCAGGTTCAGTGTACCTGGTTCCATGTTTAATCTTTGGTTCATTTGGATTTGAGTTTTGCACTGAGTTATAAGTATGGGTCTGTTTGGATTCTTCAACATGCAGCCATCTAGTTTGACCAACGTTATTTGTTGAAGATGACTTCTATACTCTGTGTATTTCTGGCATCTTTATAAAAGATTAGGTGTGTGAATTTATGTCTTGGTCTTCAATTCTATCCAATTGATCCAAGTGTCTGTTTTCATGCCATATCATTTTCTATTACTGTGTTTATTATTAAGCTACATGTGGTTTTTGTTACTATGGCTCTATGTTCACCTTAAAATCTGGAATGGTTAAGAACTTGCAGCAGTTCTTTTATTATTCAGGATAATTTTAGGTATCCTGGGTTGTTGTTTTGTTGCTTGTTTGTATTTTGTTGAGGTTGGCTTTACTGATGTTGTTATGTGAAGCTGAGAAATTTTCTTTCAAGGTCTGTAAAGAATTGTGTTGCTCTTTGATTAGGGATTGTATTGAATCTATAGATTAGTAGAATGTTTTTTTTAAACTTTTATTCATGCATCTATTTTCATAAGAGAAATTAGTCTGTAATTCTTTTTTGGGGTCTTTTTTGTGTGTATTTGATGTCAGGGTAACTTTGGCTTCCTCTGTTTCTATTTTGTGAAATAATTTGAGGAGTATTGGCATTAACTCCTCTTTGAAAGTTTGAAAGAATTCTGTGCTAAAACTGTTTGTTTCTGGGATTTTTGTTGTTGTTGTTGTTGTTGTTGTTGGTGGTGGTGGTGGTGGTGGTGGTGGTGTGAGACTTTTAGTGATTACTTCTAATTCACTAGGCCTTATAGATCTATTCAAATTCATTATCTGGTCTTGCTTTAATTTTGGAAAGTGCTATCTATCAAGAAAATTATCCATTTGTTTAGAATTTCTAATTTGGAGAGTACAGATTTTTAAAATGTGACTTTATGAATCTCTTGATTTCCTCAGTGTCTGTTGTTTTGTCCCTCTTTTTTTTTGGATTTTGTTACTTTTGATATTCTCTCTCCACATTTTAAATTGTTTGTAAAAGTGTTGTCTATCTTATTGATATCCCCAAAGAAACAAGTCTTTGTTTCATTAATTCTTTGTATTGTTATCTTTGTTTCTGTCTTTTTTTATTTCAGCCCTGGGTTTGATGATTTGCAGTCTACTCTTTTGGCCTGTTATTATTTATTTTGTTTTAGAGATTTCAGATGTGCTATTAAGTTGCTAATATGATATTTCTCCAGTTTATTTATGGGAGCACTAAGTGCTATGAATTTGCCTCTTAGAAGTACTTTTATTGTGTCTTGTAAGTTTAGGTATGCTTTGTCTTCACTCAATTCTAAAATGTCTTTGATTTTTCATTTTTCTCTTGACTCATTTTTCATTCAGTAGATAGTTGTTGAGTCCCTAGGCTTTCTGCTACTTCTGTTGTCAATATTTAGTTTTAATCTATGGTGGTGTGATAGGATACAGGGATTTGTTTCAATTTTCTTATACCTGTTAAGACTTGCTTTGTGTCTAAGTATGTGGTAAGTTTTGGAGAAAGTTTCATAGGTTCAGAGAAGGATAATCTTATATATTTGAGTAAAATGTTCTACAAATATTTGTTGGTTCTATTTGTTTATAATGTCAGATCCATCATTTCTCTGTTTAGGTTTGTCTTGATGCCCTTTCTTTGGTAAGAGGTGGGTATAGAAGTCTCCTATGATCAGTATGTAAGGGTCGATATGTGATTTAAGCTGTAATAGTGTTTCTTTTACAAACTTGGGTGCCCTTGTATTTGGGGCAGGGATGTAAAGAATTAAATTGTCTCATGGTGATTCTTTTTAATTTTTTTCCTTTGGATGAGTATGTAATATCCTTTGTTATCTCTTTGATTAATTTTCATTTGAAATTGATTTCATTAGATATTAAAATAACTATACCAGATGCTTCTTGGAATATACTTTTCCAACTGTCTACCATGAAATAATGACTATCTTTGATGTAGAATGTATGAAACAGAAGGATAAATCCTCTTTTCACGTTCATCCTGTTAGTCTGTCTTTTTTGACTGCAGAAGCAAAATCATTTATGTTGGGCAGTGTCAATTACCAGCAATTATGGATTCCTGTTATTTTCTTGTTGTTGGTCATAGTGGTGGCCGTGCCTGTGTTTGTGTGTGTGTGTGTGTGTGTGTGTGTGTGTGTGTGTGTGTTTCTTTTGACTTTGGTGATCTGAGATTATTTATTACCTGTGTTTTCATGCATGTAGTTGACCTAGTTAGTTTGTAGTTTTTCTTCTAGTATCATCTGTAGGGTTACATTTGTAGTTAGATATTGTTTATGTATAAGTGTATGTGCATGTGCAATGTCCATCAAAGCCAGAAGCTGGTAGCAGATTTTGTGGAACTGGAATAAACAAGCAGTTGTGAGCACCTGATGTGATTTCTAGGAACTGAACTCTGGACTTGAAGAACAGCAAGCACACTTAATCACTGTGCCATGTCCTCAACCTTTGATGACTTTCTGATGAGTAAATTATGCTCTTTCTCTGTGACAGGGAAGTCAGGCAGACAGGGAATATTTACATGAGAAAGTCATTGTCAGTTGTGAATATAACAGAATGTTTTTCCTGGCAGGAAACCTAAACAAACGCAAATTCACAAGGCTCCAACATTTCTAATTTCTGATACTTTTTAAAGGTAATACTTTGAAGTAGAAGCTTTAAGAACAAAGGCAAATCAATAATGCTATCTAGTCAATGATCCGCATACAGAAGTGTTGATAGAATCCACCTCCTATCCTTTTTCAACTTCTCAGCAGAAATGACTTTCTCATGATGTTTATGGCTGTAGGTGAAGTCTTCGTCGTCGTCGTCTTCTTCTTCTTCTTCTTCTTCTTCTTCTTCTTCTTCTTCTTCTTCTTCTTCTTCTTCTTCTTCTTCTTCTTCTTCTTCTTCTTCTTCTTCTTCCCCTCCTCCTCCTCCTCTTCCTCCTCCTCCTTCCTCTTCTGACCTGAAGCCATCAAAGTAGAACCGAAGCTCAGTGTAGCAATTCTAGTTTTCTGACATGAGTAGCACTAAGCTGATCAAACTCTGTCACCTCAAATGAGGTGAAAGATACCAAGGTCTATCTGTGATCACCTTCTGTGCCCAGGTCATTGTCTTCTGTACAGATGCTATATACTTAGAACTCCAGAGTTTCTCTATTTC
The DNA here is from genome assembly GCF_021556685.1 of Rattus norvegicus. Lineage (NCBI taxonomy): Eukaryota > Metazoa > Chordata > Mammalia > Rodentia > Muridae > Rattus > Rattus norvegicus. The sequence goes on along the minus strand of NC_141537.1, from coordinate 115,092,218 downwards.
TTGCCCCCCCAACACACAGTGAATTTCTTTAAACTTTGAAATAGGTTATAACTTTTCACATGTGTTATATTTTCCTTAGCATTTGAATTACTTGGAGGAGCAAACCATTCATGTCAGCTCAATTAATTGCTTTGCTAAAAGTTCAAAATCTCAAAATACATTTTTTTCTAGATCAATATGTGCTCCCTTGTAACAGGAATTCAATGATCTATTTTTGAAATAGATCAATAGTTCTTAAGAAGAAGAATACTAGCTATATACAATGACTAATTTCCATATTTTCATATGCTAACAATGGCGATTAAAAGGTATGGATGAATGAGAATCTGAATGTAGACTGGGTTAGGAAACGCTATGTGATTTGTCTGCATTTTTAACAATCTTCCTCTGATTATTCTTTATTATCATTTCCACTACTACTACTACTACTACTACTACTACTACTACTACTACTACTACTATTACTACTACTACTGCTGCTGCTGTTGCTGCTGCTGCTTCTGCTATTATTATTATTATTAATTTATATTTCAAATGATATTCCTCTTCCTGGTTTCTCTTTCACAACCTGTCTCATTTCATTTCCCCTCCTCCCTCCTCTTTGCCTCTGTGGGGGTGCTTCTTCACCCACTTACACACTCCTGCCTTATGGCAATAGTATTGCCCTATGCTGGGGCATCAAACCTCCACAGGACCAAGGGCCTCAACAAGGCCATTCTCTGCTACATATGAGGCTGGAGCCATGGGTCCCTCTATATATATTCTTGATTGGTAGGTTAGTCCCTGGAGCTCTGGGCAGTCCGGTTAGATAACAAACTCCAACACTATTGCTGAAGTCAAGAAGCGCTTGCTGACAGGAGCCTGGTATGGCTGTTCCATGAGATGTTCTGCCAACACCTGACTAATATAGATGCAGATATTCACAGGGAACTATCAGATTGAACCCAGAACCCCAGTGGAAGTGCTAGGAGAAGGACTGAGGGAGCTGAAGAGGATTGCAACTCCATAAAAAAACAAACAAACAAACAAACAATATCAACTCTGTTCTTAAGCAAGATTTTTCAAAATTATTGGTTATGTATAGCCTAATGAGTTGAACATTTTTATGGTTAGACTTACAAAGCAACTTTTTGGCATATGCATGTGTGTGCTATGCCTACGTGTGTATGTGTGCTTGTGTGTGCCTGCAATGGCAATTTGCAGGAGTGAGGCAGTATGGCTAGCTAATGGATATTAAGTGTGCTTCTCAGGGGCTCTCCACTTTATTTATTAGGATTTTTATTGAGCCAGGGTTCCTCACTGAACCCACAGAATGACATGAATCTCAGCTCCACTAGCTGGCCAGCCTGCTCCGTGAATCACTTGTATCTGTCTCATGAGTAATGGGATTACAGGCAACTGCTATGCCTGCTGAGCTTTTATGCAGTTTCTAGACACATGAACCCCTGTCTTCATGTTTGCCGAAAAGAACATTATCCACTGTGCCATCTCACCAGCTCTGAATTCCAAATTCTACATATTTCGTCTTTATAACTATTCAATCCTTATTTGTAAATAATGTTACCTAAATCCCCAAGAATAGATTATAGAAAAGTGAATTTCTGATTCAAAGGATGTGCCTGGTTTAAAATTAAAACATATGTTTTCAATTCTTATTCCATTGTTTTATAAACAGTGGAAGCACTGGAGAGCCATTCATTGTGTGAACATTTTAGAATGGTTGGTATAATTCCTTTTTTGTATTTTATTTAACATAGGATGCTTCATTATTGGTTAACAGTGCTAATGATTTCCTCTTTAAATATAGGATTTGATTGTCTGGCACATTTTAAATATTACATGCAGATTTTTCTTTGAGTCGTTCCTATTTTAGCAATGGAATGTTAATCTTTCATTTTTATATGATCTTTTTGAACAAAAGGCTCAGAACCATTTGTTTGTCATATGTGTAGAACACACTCATGTACACTGATTACACATCACAGGGGAAAACTTTGCTGTATGGAGGATGTAGGTGTCATTTATGTGACAACCACGGAAACAGAAATTTCAACAGGTTTAGTATCTATCTCTTGCCTAAGACAATAAGACAGAACCATCATATGTTAAGTGAAGCAACCTTATTTATTACTCAAAAAAAGGGGCAGTGAGAGTCTGGATCAATTAAAATATAAAACAAAAACAAAAACAAAAAATAAATCCTGTCTCTCATGGCTCCGAAAGCTATCAAGGTGGATGGAATCTCTTTTGTTCAAGTCCTACTTGTAATGCAGCTGAGAAGCCTAAGAAAACTCTGCCCAGGTCTAATCAACAGAGGCAGATAGATTTCTGAGTTAGAGCACTTAGGGCCTGAAAGATATTTTGGTGGCTATAGGCATTTGTCACAAAACCTGATGACTATGTTTTGATTCCTGACACCCACATGGTAGAAGGAAAGAGTCAAACTACTGAAGTTGTCCTCTGATTTCTATGTGCCAGAGAATGACCATCCTCCCTTGCCAAAACATCAACAAAATAAGTAAATAAAATGGAAAAAGAATAACAATGAAAAGAAAAGCATTGTAGGACCTTTTGTTCTAGAAAGACAGGAGCAAAGCTTGGACTATTTACTCATTGCATCCTTGTCTCAGAACGTTTCGGTGCTGGAACACTCGGTATTTACTTGTTATTTGTTTGTTTGCTTGCTTTGCTTGTGCTGGGGATGGAACTCATGGCCCCAGCCATCCTAGGCACGCTCTGTAATACTTTGTTGTAGCTCTTGCCCTCTGCTGCATTTCTACATTCATTTCTGAGGATTGTAAGTGTGGAAGTGTGGTCCTGGACCAACAAGACCACCCAGAGAGCTGAGTTAAAGTATGCTTTTACAAAAATGCCCTCATTTACCTAGTTCTCTATTTTTCCATTCCATTTCAAGCTGCAGTCATCATTGGTATAGAATTAATTATTAACAGCATTTTGTTTTGTGTATTTAGAAATATTGTTGTATATGGAATATATATGTATATATGAATATATATATGTATATATGAATATATATATGTATATATGAATATATATGTATATATGAATATATATATGTATATATGAATATATATCATCCATGTTTTAGTTTAACACATTTCCTATTCTTCATTTGGTTAACCATTAATATTGCAACTCACATTCAACTTTATCCTTATTGTATGAGTTAAGAAAGTAGGGGAGTGTTATTTGGTCTCCTATAGTGAACCAGAAGGCCTATGTAACTGCAAGAATAATCCAAAATGCTTGTATTGGATTGGCAGTTTGAATCCATCAGATGAAAGTGTGTTCCCCCTACTCTTTTGCACTTGTTATTGCATTAGGACAAAGTTCTGAGCGTGTTCCAAGGCTGTAACATGCACCACTCACAGTAGATTTCATCAGCTATTTTAAAAACAATAGTTCTCATTTAAAAGTACAGTGTCTTTAGATTTGTTGGGACAAATTTCAACATATAATAATTGATTAAAATGCTAGAGAATAATTTATCAATTACATGAAGAATAGTGGAGTGTTGGGATTATAAAGTCTTCCCTGTGGTGGACATGGCATCTCTTCACTGAATGACTCATCCTTTATTATTACTTTCCCTTTTTTATTTCTTCTTTTGCCTTTTATAATCATTGTTTTACCTTCACTTCACAAAAGCATCTATGTTCTCTTGATTGAGATTATTTTGCACTATATTTATAATTCAAAACAGACTCTCAAGTGCACCATAAGTGGAACTGTTCTGAACTCCTCATTATAATATGCCTGAAGTAACGGGGGTGGGGGCAAGGCATGTCTAGTAGCAGCAGATGAACCAAGACTGACAGACGAGTCTCAAAACTGGGACAAATTGTTGTCAATTATGAGGCAGAGGGAACAATAATAAGGAAATACCCATATATGGTCAGCAATGTCTCTGATTTTGAGTTCAGACAGACATCTTGGGTTACAGGGGAATGGGCAAAGTTGATGGTGGAAACTTTTGGGGTTCCGCAGTACTGATGCTTACCATTCTGCCAGCTTTAAGGCTAGGCACTCACGCTCTCATCTTCCTCATATATTTTTGGCAATTATGGTGCTATAATTTCTTCTCTGACTCCTTATCCTTCAATTCCTCCACTTGCGCTTTGTCTAGATTGTTGAGTTGAACAGGAACCATCCCTGTTTCTCTGTGCATAAGTGGGTGCCTGGGTGTCTGAATGTACGCTTTGGTGTTGTGAGAGGATCTTGCTATGGTATCATGCTGGGGTACTGTCCATGTATAAAGCTTAACCCTATGGGTACTGAAAAGGAGCCATTTCAGCTAAAGCATGAGTGTAAAGTATTTTTTTTCTATGCAAAGATTTCAAGCTGCTCTGTAATAGAATTTTAGGAATAATAAAGTTAAGAGCTCTAATCTGTCATTTAAAAAATAGAATAATTCAATGCACTGAAATCTAAAATCTGAACCTTTTATGAAAAGCCTATGTTGATTTGCTTGAACAATCAACAACTGGATATTTTCCTTCCAGATTATCTATGACACTGCAATTTTTTTCTTGCCAAATTCAATACAAAAGCATAAGCAAAATGTTAAGGAGTCATAGGTGGAAATAGATAAAGATAATGGGACCATGAGAAATTTGTAGGGGTTCAAGGAAAGCAGACCACCTTGTAGAGTTCTATTTTTGAGTGACTTTATTGGGTTTTTATATCTACCATTCTTCTCTAACTCAAGTCTTTCCAAGCCCCCAAGCTATGTAATCAACAAAGAAGGTTAGAGGGGAAAGGGGACATAAATCTCTTTAGACCACTTCCTGTTGATCAGGGGCATTGAACTTTGGGATAAGCACTATCTTTGTCATCAGGATATCTCCGAACAGCAGCCAGTGACAGGAATCCAGAAATCAGCAACTAAGCAACCCAGCAATGGCAAAAGGCATCAAATGCAACAGCAGAAACTAGCAGTAGTAGGGCTCAGCAGCAGGTAACAGGTACTATTGGGGCTCACATGTTTATCATCTCAAGGGGCTCCAGAATCTCAAACATAACTTATCTGCAGCTGGCAAAAATCATACCTTTCCTAGAGCCAGGGGGAAATAATAGTGGCTACAGACAATCTGAAGCAGCCTCACATCTCATAACTGGGATTAAAACCAAACTATGATCACATAAAATAACTGAGTTTTTAAAGAAACTAAAATTATTACTACATTCCCCAAAACATGTTTTTTTTTCTCTAACATCAACCAATTATATACAATGAGAACAATTATGAGAACTGTCAGGGAAGAATTATGTCCAGCTCAATTGTATTTGGCAAATTTGGAGAAAGTACTCCACTATCTATCCTATCTTGGCAAGTCCAAAGTTCTGTACATAATTCACTTTCTTTTCATAACTTGCATTTATCAATATAAAAACAACCTTTTAGACCTTAACATGTCCTTAGATCTTAAAAAAACTTAATATTTTATGTCTTTTATCTTTAATAAGGAAAACTGTAAAACTATATAACTACCTAGTCTTCAACTCCATCAGAGCCCTGATAAATATCCTGAATTAATAAAAGGGTAATCAGTACCTAAGTAAACAGGAAGTACAAAGCAAGCAGCTTCAAAAACTATGGAAATGATAGAGACTACTGGCTACCTGGCTAGTTATTCAGGGTTCCTCTGTATGAGTAGGGCACTCTATCTTTGGCCATCAGTCTCAGAATATCTGACAGACTTATCTGTGAAGCAGGAAGTTTGAAGGACTGGCCTACTTTCTTTCAGCAAAGTTGGTCAATTGACTTTCAACTTTTATCGTGATAGAGTGTTAGATTCTTGTCGAAGGATTTTTCTGCATGTAATGAGATGGAGTGGTTTTTGTCTTTCAATTTGTTTATACTGTGGATTACACATTTATTTAAATATGTTGAACCTTCTTGGTGTCTTACTTGATCATGGAGGATGATCATTTTGCTGGGTTCTTGGATTTGGTTCCCAAGTGTTTACTGAGAACTTTGGCATCTGTTTATCAGAGTACATTCATAAGGGTCTGTTGTCTGTCATTATCTTTCTTTCTTGTTTTTTTTTTTTGTGGTTTGGGTATCAGGCTAACTTTGGTCTTATGAAATCAACTGGACAATGTTTCATCTGATTTTTGTTTATGGAATAATTTGAGGTGTGTTAGCATGAACTCTTCTTTGAAAGTCTAGGAGAATTCTGTTGCAATGCCCTTTGCCCTTGAACTTTTTTTTTTTGGTTGAAGGAATTTTAGTTAACTGCTTCTATTTCAGTGTAGGTTACATATATATTTAAATTGTTTAGTAGTCTTGATTTAACTTAAGTAAATGGTATGTATATTAAGAAAGTTACCCATATCTTTTAGATTTTCCAATTTAGTTTTAAAATTATATCCTTATGATTCTCTGGATTTCCTTGGTGTCTATTGTTAATGTCTCTTATTTCAATCTTGATTTTGTTAATTTGGAGAATATCCATTCTTTCTTTACCTCTTAGTTAATTTGGATAAAGTTTTGTCAATCATATTAATTTTCTCAAAGAACTGGATATTCATTTTAATGCTTCTATGCATTGTATTGTTCTTTGTTTCAATTTCATTGACTTGAGACCTGCCTTATCCCATCTTTTTCTAGAGCCTTCGCTTGTGTTAAGTTACTAGTATGATATCTCTACATTATTTTCTAATGTAGGCACCTTGTGCTATAAACTTACCTCTTTGAACCTCCTTCATTGTGTCCCACTTTGGATATAATATGTAATCATCTTCATTCAGTTCTAGAAAACCTTGATTTCTTTCTTGACCTATTTTTATTCAGCAATGAGCTGTTACATTTCCATGAGTTTGTAAGCTTTCTGTTGTTCTTAATATCGAACTTTATTCAGGTAGTTAGATAGGATGCAACATGCTATTTCGATTTTCTTGTATTTGTGAAGACTTGCTTTATATCTGAGTATGTGGCCACTTTTGGAAGGAGTTCCTCCAGTGCCGAGGAGATATATTTGTTTGTATTTGGGTAAAATGCTTTGTAAATACTTGTTAGTTGTATTTTGTTTTATAATGCCAATTAACTCCAGCATTCCTCATTTAAAAGTTTTGCGGGGGGGGAACTGTCTATTGACAAGAGTGAGATAATCAAGCCTCTCACTATATATGTGAGGGTCAATATGAGATGCAGTATGTTTCTTTGATGAACTTGGGTGCCCTTATGTTTGATGCTTAGAATTGCAATGTCTAAGACCTAATGCAGTGGAAACTTCCAAAAATATCTGTGGGTGATCTTAATGAATTCTCCAAATAATAGTGGAGACAGAGTTCCAACTGGACATCTCTCGTCACCAAATGAAGCTTCCAGAACTATGAGTGGATTATATCCAATTGGTTGTTAGCCAAAGAGGTCCCTAAAAATCCCCAAACAATCCTGACTATTGTCAAGACAAATAAGTTGCTCTCCACAGACTCAGAGCGAAGTTCCTATTAATAAAGACAACACCCACAAAACTCACTTAACATGGAGGGGTCCCACTGATGCCTTCCTTTATAGAAGTTCACTCCTATTTTCTAGTGTCTTTTGTAAGGGAAAGTATTCTGCAGGTTATCAAAAAAAGAATATAAACACCAACCCAGTTACAAAACCTTTAAGCTACAATGCTGTCCTGCCTGCAAAATATGCTAAGGTCTTGGGTGACCAAGAAACAGATTGAATATCCCAGAGATCTAGGGTCAAACAAGACACAACTGGTCTAAAAAAAGGGTGGGAGAAAATGAAAGAAAAGAAAGCAGGGATAAGTGACTCCTAATGATATTGTGCTATACCCATAGATCAGTGCCCTATTCAGTCATCAGCAGAGAAGCTTCAGAGACCCACAGCCAGGCAGTTTACAAACACATGCACATACACAGGCACACACACACACACACACAGGTACAAACACACACACTCACACACACACATATGCACACACAGAAAAGAGAGAGAGAGAGAGAAAGAGAGAGAGAGAGAGACAGAGAGAGAGAGAGAGACAGAGAGATATGCAAAACTCTAGATGGTATAACCTCATTAACATCAAATTCCTCCCCTAGGGCCTCAAGAAACCTCAGGGAAGAGGAGGCAGAATATGAGAAAGTGTTAGAGCCAGAAGATATGGAAAACACCAGGAAAACAAGCCTGCCTAAATCAATAGAGCAAAGTTCCTATGAACTCACAGTGAGTGTGAAGCAGCAAGTATGGGTCTGGTCCTGGTCCTGTATATATTACAGTTTTCAGTTTAGTATTTTTAGGGAACTCTGGAGTATGTGAATGAGTTGCTCTGTTAGGCTCTTCTCCTTCTGTCAGTTTGCCTTGTCCAAATTTGATGTGATGGTTTTTGTTTTATCTTATTACATATTGTTTTATTGTGTTTGTTGTTATATTTTAGATGATCATTATTTTCTAAGGAGAGATGAAATGGGAATGGATCCAGATGTGAGAGGAGGTGATGAGGAACCAGGTGGAATAGAGAGGGGAAACTGTAACCAGGATAAATTGTATGAAAAAGAATCTATTTTAAAAAAAGGGGGAAAAGAAATTACAATGTCTTCTTGGTGGATTTTTCTTTGATGAGTAAATAGTATCCTCTATCATTTCTGATTAGTTTTGGTTTGAAGTGTATATTTTGTTAAATATTAAATGGTTTTCCTAGCTTGTTTCTTATTTTCTTTGCTTTGAATATATTCCATCCTCTTACCGCAAGGTGATACCTATTAATATCTTTCTTGTTGTAGTGGTGATGGTAGCCGTAAGTTGTGTGTGTGTGTGTGTGTGTGTGTGTGTGTGTGTGTGTGTGTGTGTCCCTCTTTTGACTTGCTAGTTTGGAATTATTTATTTCTTGTGCTTTATTGGGTGTGGTTAACCTCTTTAGGTTTGTATTTTCTTTCTAATGATTTTCTGAAGGGATAGATTTTTAGATAGCTATTGCCTAATTTTGTTTTATCAAGGTGTGTCTTATTTTCTCCATTTATTGTGATTGAAAATTTTGTTGCATATAGTAGTCTTGGCTGAAATCTGTGGTCTCTTAAAATCTGTAGCACATCTGTACATACCTGTCTGGCTTTTAGAGACTTCACTGAGAAGACAAATGTAATTCTAATACATCTGTCTGCTTGTCTGTTATTTGGTCTTTTCCCCTTGGAGCTTTTAAAATTCTCTCTTTGCTCTGTATGTTTAGTGTTCTGATTGCGCCAAGGGGCCTTTCTTTTCTGGTCCAGTCTATTTGGTGTTCTATGTGCTTCCTTATAGGTGTCTCCTTCTTTAGCTTAGGGAAAATTTCCTCTATGGTGTTATTGAAATGGTTTTTTGCTCCTTTGATCTTTGTTTCTTCTCCTTCCTCTATTCCTATTAGTCATAGATTTTTGTCTTTTCACAGTGCCCTTGATTTTCTGGAATTTTTGTTCCCGGTGTATTCTCAGGCAGTGCTTGCTCGTATTGGAGGCTGGGATCATGAACTTAAAAAGGGAAAGGAATGTTGGAGGAAGTCTACTGGAGGTGGAGTCAGAGAGGAAGGAAAGATTGCAGTTGCTATTCCGCTACTGGGGGTGGGGGGATTGGGTTTAGAGGAACTGAGGGAGGGGTGAAGATCTTCAGTTAGTCTCTCTTCTTCCTGGGATGAAGTCTACTATTTATATTTTAACAGACTTGAAGTACTTGTGAAATTAAGTTTAAAAAAATGAAGTAGACAATAAACTTTCCCTACATTCAGTGAGATTCTTGAGACTATTTTTTAATAGTGATGATTGACAAAGACCTTACAAAATACTCATTTTTCATCAGAAGTGCCAAGAAAGTCCTTAAGCATCTTTTTATGGTTTGTTTAAACACATGGGGTCTGTGTTCAGATTATTCATTGATAACATTCTCAGCACATTGATTTCTACAAGACATGAAATCAGTTCTTTTTTTTTTTTCCTTAGACCTATCTGCTGTTACTACTTAGTTTGGTGACATCTGTATTCCACCTCTCATTTGCCAAATAATTCCTTCTCTGTCTTCCAGGGAAACTTATTTTACTTTAATAACAGTAATTTCTTAATTTATTCTTGCCTAAAAGTAATCTGACAAAATGAAAAGGGAGTTTTCATTGGAGTTGGCTTTGTGTCCTTTTTCATTATCCAGATTAAAACAATGCTGGTAAGTGACCTGGAATTAGGGGGCATCATGCACACATTGTGGATCCTGCTAGGATTATTCTCATCCACTGAAGATCTTCATTAGACAGGCACAGTGCCTGTTAAAATACCCTTGCTACTAAGTCCCAAGACTTAGTCCCAAGACACCTTGCTCTGTTGGAGCTTAGATCTAGGCTGATTTCTGATGAAATCTCCCTCAAGTTTCTCAACTTTTCTTGGAGGAAAATTTAAGATGATGACAGGGAAATATGGTTTACCAAAAGTCATAGGGTCATACTGGTCTTGCTGACATATCTCAATCCAGGAAACAATATATATTTTCACACATATACCACATGAATTTGTATTTTGGTCCTGTAGATACTATGATGATAATCTTGAACTCAAGGATCTTCCTTTGCTTTGGACTCTTCACTGTATATGGTCAAGAGAGATAAGAGTCAGGAGACTCTCTCTACTACCTGATTTGATCTTTATCATGAACATGAAAAAGCAACATGAGATCAAAAAATCTAGAGGCCATACAATGTTTTTATAATAAAGTTTGTAGAGGGGCTGGGAATATAATAAGCCAGAAAAGTCCTTGCTTTGCAAGAGTATGTACCTAAGTTCCATCCTTAGGAAGCACATTAAAAAGCTGGATATGGTGGCAGGCAGTGTAATACCGTCACTGAGGAGGGGAGGCTGACAGGGGAGGATCCCTGAGGCTTACTGCACATCCAGTCTGGACCAATCTGTAAGCCCCAAGTTATAGTAGAAGATCGTGCCTCAAATTTAAAAAAAAGATAGAAAATGAAAAATGTCAGTGTTGCCCTCTGTCTTCTACACACACACACACACACACACACACACACACACACACACACACACACACACAATTACCAAATACCTTTAAGGAAATGATAAGACTCCCACAGGAAATGAATACTTCATGAGCGGATGGTTAGCTTCAGGCAGATAGACTCTGCTTATCTCTTTGACTCCCTAAAGTGGAGACATTCAGCCTGCAGATCCAGGGCTTTTCCAGGGGATATGCAATATCTAGCCTATTTTGAAAGGATTATGTAGTACTAAAGATTAACCAACTTTAATTCATTTTTATTTAAAAACAATGCAGGCAAAGACAGAATTACCTAGAGGTAAAAATCAACATTTTGGTTCTTTTATTTCCTCCCCCTAATTTAGGAATTAAATAAAAAGTACTTAAACTAGATTTGAAAGCTAAGCAGAAGTCAAAGTGAGGACTTTTGCAAAACCTGTTCCAGGAGGTCGGTCACTTTTTGTTGAAAGAAATTAAATTCCACCATTTGAGTGAAGGATTTCAGATCTGCTTCCATGATGCGGAAATGAAAACATTTTACACAGGCTGCATGTAAATGGGGTGAGTCACCAATCCATATCTGGCCTTCACCCATGCTTATGTCACGCTAACATACTGAAATAAATCTCAGCTGGTCCCTGTCTCCTCTCTGCAGATTTGTTCTTTGGTTTTTAACCTGAAAGCATTCCTGAAGGCTGGGCGCAGGGCAGAGGGGCTATGGAGACCTGCTGTCTTGATCTTAATTCATAGCAGAGGTGGCTCAGAAGGTCAGATGCTACATAAACAATAAATACTGGCCTCCATTTGACTTCTGGTTTTCAAATCTACTTGCGGTAGAAAATCCTTCTGGAAGTTATACCCTGTCCTTCCTGACTCTTGCCGAGTCAGTGTGGTGGATTTAGCTATATGGTATGAACTTTTCTTGGCAGCTCAATCTCTTTTTACATTATCTCCCCAGACACCAGCCCAGCCCATCATATCTCACTGTCAGAACAGTGCTACTTGGTGCAACCTCTCTCTCACCCCTTGGATGAATATAGAGCCATGTTTCCTACAGGATGGCTGGGAGTCCACTAGCATCGGCATCTCGTGGATTCCCAAGTCTGTCTTTATCCTCATCTAAGAAAGAGAGGGAGAAGACTCGAAGATTTTAAAGTTTTAGAAGCCATTTACATAGTGTCAGGCATAGTTTTCTACTGACATACAGCATGTCGTCTCTCTAATAATTTCAAAGATTTAAGTTAGAGAAATATAATGTGTGCCAGAGGACACTGAGGCACCCTAAACATTATCATACCACACAATTTAAATCTTCCTAAGTGATGGCTTGTTCTAATTGTCAGTGTGACAAATCTAGAATCAGTTGGGCAGGGGTCTTAATGAGGTGATCTTAGTGAGGGGGCTCAGTGAAAAACTGTCTTGATTGGGTTGGTGGGTAGGCATCTGTGAGGGGATTCTATGTTCTTGTCTTTAATATTTATTCTGTGTTTGTCTCTGTGTCCCTGTGTCCCTGTGTCTCTGTCTCTGTCTCTGTCTCTGTCTCTGTCTCTGTCTCTGTCTCTCTCTCTCTCTCTCTCTCTCTGACTGTGGGTGTGTTCACTTGTGAATTGGGAATTGTGGAGTCCTGAAGAGGGAATCAATTCCACTAAAGTTTCAGCTATAGAGTTATAGGCTATTATTAGTTGCCTCTGACGTGTGTTGAAAATAAAACTCTGGTCCTCTAAAAAAAGCTGTAAACACACTTAGTTGCTGAACCATTTCTCCAGCCCCTGGGGGCGTGGGTTGTCTTAATTGTGTTAAGGAAGGTATTCCCTGAATTTGGTGCCATTTCATGAACTAAAAGGAGGAGGGGAGCTGGGCAGTGGTATGTATACATTAATTAGTCAGAATGTAATGTGATTAGTTACTTCTAATTCTAACTACTGTTAGTTTCTCTTAATGATGTAGTGTAACTTGGAACTGTAGGACAAATAAACCTTTTCTCCCTTAAATTTCTTCTGTGAGAGTATTTAGTCACAATAACAGAAAAATAAAGTAGGACACTATGCTTAATAGTGTTACAAAGTAACAGGGGGCTTTTCTGTTTTGCCCTAGATACTTGGGCATCACTTTCTTATTTTTTTTCTTTTTGCAATTCTTTTTTAGATTTTAAATTTACATTTCAAATATTATCCCATTTCCCAGTTTCCCCTCTGGAAAACCCCCATTCCATCCCCCACCCCCTGCCTCCATGAGGGTGCTACCCCCAGCTCCCTCCTGCCTCCCTGCATTTCCCTATACACTGAAGCATCTAGCCGCCAAAGGACCAAGGGCCTCTCCTCCCTTTGATGCCAGATCAGGCCCATCCTCTGCTCAATATGCTGCTAGAGCCATGGGTCACTCTTTGTGTGCTCTATCATTGGTGGTTTAGTCCCTGGGAGCCTGGGATGTCTGGTTGGTTGATATTGTTGTTCTTTCTATGGGGTTGCAAACCCCCTCAGCTACTTCAAACTCCTTTCTTTAACTCCTTTATTTGGGCCCTGTTCTCAGTTCAGTGGTTGACTGCCAGCATCCACCTCTGTATTTGTCAGCTCTAGCAGAGCCTCTCAGGATCCTGTCAGCATGCTCCTCTTGGCTTCCCCAATAGTGACTGGGTTTAGTGACTGAATATGGGATGGCTTTTCTTTCAGTCTCTGCTCCACACTTTGTCTCCCTATTTCCTCCTGTGAGTATTTTGTTCCCCCTTCTGAGAAGTACTGAAGCATCCACACTGTTGCCTTTCTTCTTGAGCTTCATGTGGTCTGTACATTGGATGTGTATATTGTGTCTGTAATTCTGGGCTTTTGGGTTACTATCCACGTATCAGTGAGTACATATCATGTGTATTCATTTGTGACTAGGTTACCTCACTCAGGAGGATATTTTCTAGTTTTGTCCATTTTCCTAAGAATTTCATGAAGTCATAGTTTTTAATAGCTGAATAAAACTCTATTGTGTAGATGTACCACATTTTCTGTATCCATTCCTCTGTTGAAGGAAATCTGGGTTCTTGTGAAGGGTAGTGTTCCTTCTGTTTTTATTTTGTGGGATAGTATGGACAGTATTGGTATTAGGTCTTCTATGAAGGGTGAATAGAATTCTGCACTAAACCCATCTGGTCCTGACCTTTTCTTGGTTGGAAGACTTTTAATGACCGATTCTATTTCTTTAGGGGTTATGGGACTGTTTAGATGGTTTATATGATCCTGATTTAACTTTGGCACCTGGTATCTGTCTAGAAAATTGCCTATTTCATCTAGATTTTCTAGGTTTGTTAAGTATAGACTTTTGTAGTAGGATCTGATAATTTTTGGATTTCCTCAGATTCTATTGTTATGTTTCCCTTTTCATTTCTAATTTTGTTAATTTGGATACTGTCTCTCTGTACTCTGGTTATTCTGGCTAAGTGTTTATCTATCTTGTTGATTTTCTCAAAGAACCAGATCCTAGTTTTATTGATTTCTTGTATAGTTCTTTTTATTTTTACTTGGTTGATTCATGCCCTGAGTTTGATTATTCCCTGCCATGTACTCCTCTTGGGTGTATTTGGTTCTTTTTGTTCGGAGCTTTTAGGTGTGCTGTCAAGCTGCTAGTGTATGCTCTTTCCAGATTCTTTTTGGAGGCACTCAGAGCTATGAGTTTTCCTCTTAGCACTGCTTTCATTGTGTCCTGTAAGTTTTGGTATATCATTCCTCAATTTTAATTAAAATCTAAAATGTCTTTAATATTTTCTTTATTTCTTCCTTGACCAAGTTATCATTGAGTACAGTGTTGTTCAGCATCCATGTGTATGTGGGCTTTCTGTTGTTTTTGTTTTTATTTAAGAACAGTCTTAATCCATAGTGATCTGATAGTATGCATGGTATTATTTTAATTTTCTTTTATCTGTTGAGGCCTGTTTCATGACCAAATTATATGGTCAATTTTGGAGAAGGTAACATGCGGTAATGTTCTATAAATGTCTGTTAAAGCCATTTAGTTCATAACTTCTGTTAGTTTCACTATGTCTCTGTTTAGTTTCCGTTCCCATGACCTGTCCATTGATAAGAGTGGGGTGTTGAAGTCTCCCATTATTATTGTGTGAGGTGCAATGTGTGCTTTGAGCTTATGAATGTGGGTTCCCTTGCATTTGAAGCATAGATGTTCAGAATTAAAGGCTCATCTTGGTAGATTTTTCCGTTGATGAGTATAAAGTGTCCTACCTGTCTTTTTTGATAACTTGTGGTTGAAAGTCAATTTTGTTTGATATGAGAATGGCTACTCCAGCTTGTTTTTTGGGACCATTTGTTTGGAAAATTGTTTTCCAGCCTTTTACTCTGAGATAGTGTCTGTCTTTGTCACTGAGCCTCGTTTCTTGTAGGCCTCAAAATCCTGGGTCCTGTTAAGGTATCCAGTCAGTTAATCTATATCTTTTTATTGGGAAATCGAGTCCATTAATATTAAGAGATATTAAGGAAAAGTGATTGTTTCTTTCTGTTATTTTTGTAGTTAGTGGTGTAATTATGTTTGTGTGGCTATCTTCTTTTGGTCTTTTTGACAGAAGATTTTTTTTCTTGCCTTTTCTAGGGTGTAGTTTCGCTCCTCGTGTTGAAGTTTTCCATGTATTATTCTTTGTCTGACTGGATTTGTGTAAAGATGTGCTGACAACTTCAATGTGGTGTATGCGTCTTATTGTAGAATTCTATTGCAAAAGGACCCAACCTTGCCTATATTTATTCTGTTCCTTGACCTTCGATGAAGGAGAATGATGTGTCCTTTCCTGGTGGTATTTTCCTTAACCTTAGTGGCTGCATGTGTGAAGTTTTCATTGGTTGGATGCTCATGCCCCTGTCCTATTTTTGAGGCACTTGGTTGTGACTTACTTCCTACCACTAGACACAGGGTTATAAAGAAAACTCTTCCAAACTGTGGCCTTTCTACAGGCAGTTAGAATCCAGTTAGAGACCATTGTCTTGTTAACAACAGTCTTTAATTTCTTTAATTTAATTTAATGCTTCTTTAATTCTGAGCCCTGAGTGCTGGCATAATCTGTGCTGGGAGGTTTTTTTCTCTTGCCCGTTGGGAGACTACAGAGTTCTCACTGCATTCGTACATGGATGCAAGATATCTCAGTCATCTCACATTTTTGCTGCTGAAACTTCCCCACTCTGATAGACTGTATTTCCTTAAACTGTGAGCCAAAATAATGCTTACTCTGTTAAGTTGCTTCCCATACATTATTTAATTGCATCCGGACAAAGCAATAATACATTTAGAGATTTAAAACTCGAAGGCTCATTTGTGATTTACAGAAACCAATCTGAGTACCTCCTTTTCAGAGCTGCAGAGCACTGAAGTCTTTGGCAGGGGTATCTGAGATTCTTATGCTATAAATTCCTAAAAACCAGCAGCTGGCTTAGTATTTATTTTTGTGTTCCTTTCAAATCTCTTCTATGATTCTACCTTCTCCATTTCAAATCCTATCCATATTTTCACCAGTAAAAGTTTCTTCTCTTTTCTATTGTTTTAAATATGTGTGTTCTTCTTCATAAATGTTGTCTTACTTTGAAGTAGTAGGATTGGGGTTTCATGTCATCTAAGGAGTCTAGAGTATCAAGTGGCCCTGGTGTGTAGAAACAGGGTGGTCTGAATCTAGGTGAGCAAGTGTAGATGTAGGTGTTTGGCCAATAGTTCAACTGGGTCAGCCTTAAACTGATCTCCACTAATTTCTTGACATGGGTAAGTGCAGAACCTTCCACATCATTCCATCAATTTAAGTTAGTTCCAGCTAAAATATACATCGTATTGGTAAAATATCACATGCTGTTTGAGCTCACTGAGCAACTAGCTCTAGAATCACTAGAGCCTCACATTTAAGACCTTGTGTTAGTTTCAAAATGTCCACAAAACCTCCCTGACATGGGGAAGATTTTCTCCTTAACTCTAACAATGAGAAGAGAAAACAGTCCAAAAATAAAATCTTTATGCCCTAGAAAGTAGCTCTGGGGTAAACTATTTCCATCAGAAGTTACTATTGTTTATCCCATGATATTAAAATGTCTACTCTGGGAAACTATGAGATGGGAAAGCCATGTGACTGGAGGATCCAGTCTAAAGCAAGAGTGAAGTCAAGAGGTGGCCTAACCCTGAAAACAAATCTCTTCTTGAGACAGTGGGAGCTGGTACTACTCTCTTCTTGCTCTAGGCCTTTATGCTCCAGTGCAAGTAGCCTGTACAGTCCCCACCTTTGCTACTCTGGTGCCCAAATTACAGGTTTAATGTCCTCTTTCCCTATAGAGACATATCCAGCAAAAGCATCTGGAATTCATCTTCGTGCAAGTGAGTCATTCCTAGCACGTAGGTACCAGCCAATAATGTACACTCATCCTGAAAATCCTCTACCCAGTCCACAAGGTTTATATAGCCCATGTTAACCCCAATAAAAGAGAGCTGTTTTACAGAAAACCCTCTATTTCTTCCAGGCACTAAAGCCAGTAGAGGCAGAGATTCTGCAAACTCACCCATCTGGATAGGCTTCATTTCTTTCATTCTGTCCTGGTGGTGATCATGTATGCCTGGATACCCCCAGGGAAGAAGCAGACTCAGGCCTGCAGGAAATCACAAACTCATCCTTGGAAAGAATGGAAAACCCTTCTGCCCAGGACTCTCTCAGTTGGGGACTCCAGCTGACACAGCCACCTCAGTCTGTTTTTGCTGGACGTCATGAGCACCTGATTTGGTGACTTGGTGCTACCTGCTTCTCATTTAATTTATAACTTTTACTTTGGGGGCATTCAATAATGTAGTGGATAATTAATTCAATAATTACATTTACTTATTCAAAACCCCAAGCCTGGCTATTGTACATCATGGTTCATAGTATATAGAAAGCAAGTCTTCAGTGTTAAGGCTTCTGACATGGTGGACACAGACAGATCATCCTCCAGTGCTCTTCCTGTTTGATTGCCCAGCAGAAAGTATCGGAATTATTTTTCCCAATACATTTTAGAATAGCTTCACACACAGTCATAGGTAATTCTAATCTAAAAATTGGAATTGGTGTTCATGAAAGTTTTCATCTATCAAATATTTTATTATTTTCATTTTCTAAGAGAATAAGGTTAATATTAATTTTGTGACTTTCAAAAATATTTGAATTAATGCTTTGGGAATTTGATAGAATATCATTTGACTATATTCAAGTCCTGCTTTTCCTGACTCCTCCCAGATCCACCCTACCCCATGTTAATATTCCTTTTACAATATAACATGATTAAAGCTTTATATTTATGTTGAACATTCCTTAAGTCTGGACTCTGTATGGAGTGTCAGTGAGCCCCTAAACCTCTTCAGAGGCAATGCTGGGTTCTCTAGGAGTTGACAATGACCTTTGTTCTGAGGAGTTCAGGAGTAAGTACTTACATAATGGAGCATGTGGATTGTCAAATGCACAAAGAAACTAGAAAGACCCATGCTATTATATCTGATAAATTAGGAGGTATGATGAGCTTTCTTTAGGTTCTACTCCTACTGCTGCTAGAGGGTAGTTGGCCTAGGACCTCTCTCTACTCTCTATTACACATGAGCATCTTTTTATAATTCACAGATGTAGGAATGCTTGTTAGATTGCATAAATCTTAATGACTTTAGTGTTCAAAATGGTATGCAGACACCAAGTATTATTATTTAAATAAATCATCATAATTGCACCTAGCTATGACATCTTATTAATTGAATAAAGTATTATACTAATAAAGGCATAGGTGCCTCCTTTGTCACATTAAAAATAATTATTCAAAATTACAATAATAAAAGGATTTCTTTTTTCTGACCATCACTCTTTTTTCCTCTGTACTTTTCAGTAATGGGCATTACTCTTAGGTGGGTAAGCACAGAATACTAGGAGCAGACATCTAACAAATGTCAGAGCAAGCATCTAACAAATAGCACATGTCTCTGTCTCCATTGCAGGGCTTCAAAGGCACGTGATGCTGGTTTGATGCTAAGATTTCTATGGCACCTGCCTCATGTGTCCACTGTGCCCTGCCCCAAGCATTGCTCCGTCCATTCTTGTCTCAGTGTTTTTCCCTGAAATGCAATAGGATGGATTCCTGAAGACAGAGCTCTAGAAAGCCATGCTTCTAGCATCTAAAGAGCCAGTGCTCAGCATTATGGCTGCAGTCTCACATCAGCTAGCTGAAGCCCAGGCTCTCCCTAGATCTAAATTTCATGTAGCTATCTGAACACTGACAGCTTTCTATGGCACCATGATTGAGAATATCATGTCATAATTTTAGGTAGTGTGTGTGTGTGTGTGTGTGTGTGTGTGTGTGTGTGTGTGTCTTGTGTGCCCTTCACAGAAGGAAATGAATATATGCTTTAAAAATCTTCAACGTAATTAAATTTTACTTCATCTTGAGGGGATGTATATGTATTTGCAAAAGAACCTGGTACATTTATCTTATGAATGCCAGAAGAGGCAATGGAGAACTATACTTTATATAATATTTGAAAGCAAGTCAAATTCCAAAAACTAAGTAATTTATTCTAATGGCTAAGCCACTAAGGATGTTTTTTTTTGAAAGAACTTTCAAGTAGGCACATGATTAATTTTTTGGTTTATAGAAGCACTAAACTGTTTGATTGAGAATACCCGTAGCCAGAACTGGGTTGAGGTAGGGTCATAGACATAGCTGGAATCTTTCCCATGAATTTACTAAGAGGGGCACAATAGCTATAAGGTAATATTTGATCTCTCCTTTTTTATTTATTTTAAATATTTTATCAGTTTTGATATTTTCATGTAATGCATTTTGAGCATATTCACCCCTCAAATACTCCCAAATCCAGTCCCTTTTCCCTGCCAACCCAACCTTGTGTGTTTTTTCTTTGTTTTGTTTTAAAAAATCTGTAGACTCTAATTACGCTATTCTTGGATGTGTAACCCTCATGGGAGATTGGTTTTCAAACTGCTAGGGGCCATACTCTTAAAATACTGGCTTTTCCTCCTTCAGGAACTATCATTTGCCACTAGATAGATCCTCAGGTCACATGGTACTTCCTGCCCTTCTTTGTTTTCTATGCTGGGGTTTGGTTGGGATTGGGCTTTCTTAGGTTGTACAAATACTAGATAACTGCTGTGAGTGCATATATGTGCAACTACTTTGTAGTATCAAGAACACACAGTTTTGTAACCATCAGCTGCCTCTAGATCTTCCACTCTTTCTGTCCTCTTCCCCTGTGATGACCTCTGATCCTGGAAAGTCGAGGTGTAAGAGATGTTTCATGTAGAGCTGAGAACTCAGAAGTAACTTTGTCTCTGCAACTTGACCAGGTGCAGGTCTGTGCTAATCTCCATCTATTGCAAATAGAAGCTTCTCTGTTGAGGATTGAGAGGTGCACTAATCAATGGGTATGAATTTTGGGTTCTCCTCTAAGGCACATAACCTGTCTAGAAACAGGTTCCAACACACTTCTCACATTCATCTTTCAAGAACCTCCACTGGTGAACATGACTTAAAATTTGGTACCAAAAAGGCTCTTTTCAAAGATGAGTGTGATGTTTTACTTATCCAACTGCTACTTGTTTCCCAGTAGATGAAAGGAAGCATTTTAGAGCAACTCTTCCAATCCCAATCCAATCCATCTTGTTTTGTCTTGTTTTTACTGTCTATTCCTTGTCTTCCTCACCATGCAAGGATTAATATTATTTGGTGGCTTCAATGACCACATGATAACAGTTATGTTCCTTGTCATTGATTAATATCAGGGGTCCACACTTTCAATAATCTAATGGCCAAAGAGGGGGAAACACAGAATTTACCCTTTAGAACATGTCATTCCTCTCAGACAATTTACAAAAGGGCAAACTTTTGTAATAACTTCTTCTTCTAGTTTCATTCATTGCAACACTGGGTTGGCATTAAACTGTTCCTGGAATCCTCTCACCCTTCCACCCCTCAGTAAAAAATATATCCATGAAAACCATGATTATCAAAGACAAAAGGTCTGTAATTAATGAGTTTATATAAATGATTTATAAATTACATTATATACATATATATGTGTGCTTCAATTGCATGGGTCATTCTATTAACCTATTTTCAAACTAAATCAGCTTTCTACATGTTCTGAGGGCATTATTTAATTGGTCAATAGACTTGCTGGGAAATGTTTGATAATGTTTGGGCTTTAGAACCTCGTAGAATATGACAGTTTGGAAGGGACCTTTGCTGAAGTCATGTCAAACTCTCTGGTCCTCAACTGGTGCTGTTGACAGATGCTTGCCGTCTGAGAGCTCTGGAACACTGAATTATACTGGCTTCACTTCTTCGCTGGTCCTGTCATCTCCAGTGTTCCCGGTGAGCATTTTGTTTCTTCATTTCCTCTTCTGGTATTAACTCCTTCGCATGCACACCCAGACAGACCTTTCTTATCTTCCCCTTCTACGCTTTCTATGCCTTATCTGGCTATAGTGGATCACCTCTAAACTCACATTGGCATTCTACCTGAGTCACCAAGTCATCTAGAAAAATCTCTTGATAGGCATATCACATGGGAACTAGGTTAACAGGTATTTAGCTGGGAGCACAGAAAAATCTTCCAGAAAAGAATGTGTGTGTGTGTGTGTGTCTGTGTGTTAGAGAGAGAGAGAGAGAGAGAGAGAGAGAGAGAGAGAGAGAGAGAGAGAGAGCTGTATGCTTATTACGATGCCCTCTCCACCATATTTTTGTGGAAGGTTTTTTACAGAATCTAGAGCTTGCTCTAGCTTCTTTTGTCTCCAACACCAGGATCTGGGATTACACAAATATGCTAAAGTGTTTGGCTTTCACATGGATGGGTTCTGGGAATCAGAACTCAGGTGCTCACACATGTATAACAAGCATATTAGCCACTGAGCCATCTCCCCAGCTACCTATGCCTAGGAACAAAAATGTCTAAAGGACAAAGATAGTAAGGAGGAAAACAAAAGGGTCTCTGGGTCTCTGTTACACATACAACAATGACATCAACAATAACACCCTCAAAAACAGCCCCCAGGAAAACTTATCAGCTACAAACAGGCTTTATGCTAGCCTTTTTTTTTTTTTTTTTTTTTTTTAGTCAGAAACTCAAAGCCCAGTGAAATGCTAAAAACTTTCCTCTCAGCTTCTGACTTCAGTATTTTCAGAGAAAGCTGTGGTCAGCATGTTTGACATACCAATTTTTAATCTGGTAAACTCATTTTCACACAGGTTGTGTCAGGGAGCATTAAGGTCCTGTGCCAACAGTCAATTAAAAAATTTGTACCCATAGGCTACCTTGAAAAAGCAGCTGTGTCCAGTCATGCTCAGGGCTGAGTGGCCCAGGTGAAGAGAGCTGTGCATACAGTCATAGTGGAGAGGGAGATAAAGAGGTTGGCTATGAATGTAAGCACGCAGACTTCATGCACAAGTGTATCTGTGGTTGCAAAGTGATGTGGTTAGATACAAAAGACCAACAGTTAGCAGGTGAGGCTTAAATTGAATTATCTATGTCTCAGGCAATGTGCTAGGTATTTAGAAAGTTCCCACATCTCTTATAGTATATAGGTATTCTTTTTAACGTGTCCAGGCATGTGTGTGTGTGTGTGTGTGTGTGTGTGTGTGTGTGTGTGTGTGTGTGTGTGTGTGTGTAGAGTGTACACATTCAAGCATAGTGCTTGGATATGTCTCTCAAAGATGTGGAATGCAACAATTGGCTATAGGCTGAACTGGCTGTCTAGTAAGCCTCAGGTTTATCTCTGTTTCTCTAGCGCTAGGATTACAATCATGAACGTTAGCACTTGTTTTGAGTTTTTCTTTGAACAGTTCTGGGGATAAACTCAAGTCCTTTTGCTAAAAAGGCAAGCCTGTCCATGACTGACCTATCTCTCCAGCCTATAGAAAAAATATCATCTTTGTTTTACATTTGGGAAACCAAGGTACTTCAGAGGTGAACACTTTCCCACAACCACACGGGTAGTAAACAATGAAGTCTCATGAGGGTTGGAGGGTCTAATTTGCTCACTTGCTTCTCTTGTGTTTCCAGGCAGATGAATCTCCTCCATTGGTATCTAGAGACTAAACTCCTGTCTTCTCTGTGTTTGGTCTGACTTCTGCAGTGGTGGCAGTGAGCACTCTTGGCTCATTTTCTTCCTAGTCATGTAAAATCTAGACCTCTGTGATCACAGTTAGCCTGCGATGCTGGGTAACTGGGAAGATCGTGTTGAGAATTATTCCACTCTCACTTTTAGGGCGGGGCCAGTCTGAACGAGATTGATGATGAATATAGTTACGTTGGTGAAAACATGGACAAGATGATTTTGGACACAATAGGAGAGTTACACATCTGAAATCACCACAGTTATGATAGCATTCATGTGGTCTGTGCAAGCTCAAACCAGATAAAACCCCAAACTGGAGAGGGCGGGGAAGGAAAAAGCACCGTCTATGCTGAGAAGCGATTGGCGATTGACAGCTGTTGGGTGAGTCAGTTTTCTTTAAGAGGACGACCCCACCCTAGCACTCTAGTGGATGGACACACACTCCACAGTGTATGGACACCTCAAATTGGACTTTATAGATTTATTTTTCTTTATACATATGGCACACATTTTTGAGTAGGGAAGGGACTTGGATCTTGAAGGAGTTGGGTGACGATGTGTTTATGACCCACATACATTGTATGAAAGTGTTAATAATAAATAAGCAGAGAGAGAGAGAGAGAGAGAGAGAGAGAGAGAGAGAGAGAGAGAGAGAGAGAGAGAGAGAGAGAGAGAGAGAGAACGCTCACCGGTTTTGGGACCTTCTTCCTTTCTATCCTTTTTGGTCAGACTTGTTTTTTTCTGGGTAGGTGTGGGGGTGGTGGTGGTGGTGATATTTCTGTTTCTTTTTCTTTAAAAAAAATCTAGGGAAAGAAGTTGTTCAGGGTCAGCCTGTGCTGTATGGTAGCTGGCATTTCACAGACTGACACCCCTGTGACAAGGGCTATCAGACCTCTGCTGTGATGGTCTCAGTGGAAGAATCTGGCATCTTCTGCCGAGAGTTCTTTGACATTTTCTTTAATTCTTCAAGGCAACCAGAAAGAAAAAAAAAGTCATGGAATGCCATGAATGCCTTCCAAAGCCAGAAATCCGAGAAACAGTTTCTCTCAGAAAGTCCCAGAAGGCTCATTCTGGTCATCAGTCAGCTGACAGCCTGCTTTGTGGTGACCTTCCATGAAGTGGACTTCTGTGCTGCCCAGGAAGGTTTTATTCCACTCTCTCTGGCAATCCTTTCGATCAACGCAAATCCATTTTAATAAATTATGAATAATATCCTTACTTCAGTAATGAGATTTCTTGATTTCTGCATAGTTTGCATCAGGAAGATGCTAGGGACCAGAAGACAATTATGCATCTCTTCTGCTTCCTGAATAGAATTTGAGAAAAGAAAAATCACACCCCTTCTATTGGAAGAGCAATGAGCATTCAGCTAAGACAGGCAAAGAAAAATTTCCTCCATCCATACATCACCACTGACTCAGATTGGGTACAGTAGGCAAATGCCCTTCAACCTAAGGACATCGCAGATTAGAGCATCTTGAACAAAGCCATTCCCTATCCAGAGGAAGGCTAATGAGTGTTCAGGGAAGAAGCAGAGGAAATCAGGGAGAGATAGTGCTTCTAAAAGGCAGTAATTTGACTCAGGGAGATGCTGCCATTTCTCCAAGGGAGTTAAATTAAGAGCTGTATTTACAGAATCTCCTAGGTATGGGGCCTTCTGAAAGGAAAATGAACTGGCTTTACTTCTGAACAGAGTGGAAGGCATTAATCAGGACTGCCCTGGACTGATGGCAAGATCCATTTTTAACTGCTTGTTACTCTAAACCCGTGTCAGCCTCCAGCATGGCAAGTGGCCCGTAGTGTTCTGATGGCCTGCCGGCTAACAGTGACGGCTGGTACCTCTCTGCTTCTCAAGCCTTTCCAGCCCTTTCTCTACATTTCTGCAGCCCCTCAGTTTAAGAGGGGTCCTCAATTTCAGTGCTTTAGCTCAAGATCTGGCTAGAACTGTAAGCACCATATTTTAACTGTAATTTTTTCAAATGCCTATTTTTAATGATGGTCCTTAAACACTTTAACCTCCCTTTTAGCCCACCACACACCAGAGGTAGTAGGAAAGAAAGAATATGGGTCCAGGTGAAGTTGACCTGTTTAGAAATGTTCTTTGGAGCAACTCCTATCTGTGTTATTGACAGTTCAGTTCACAGGTCATCAGCGGCAGCTCTGTCCACTCAAAAACTCTTCAGAGATACACCAGCAGTCCAGGTCAGCAGAGTTGGGATTGCGAACATGAATCACCAGTGGTGGGACTACCTTACAGAGATAACTAGACAGGTCTTAGCAAGACGGACCAAGAGGGACGCCAGGAGAAATTCTCAGCTGTGCTTCTCTCAGCAAATCAAAGATCAGGGAAGACTCAAGATTCACAAGCGTTGGACAGCTAGCTCTATAAGCAAGGCTAGCTCAGCCTCCGTCATTGTCTGTCAAGTCCTAATTACACATTCCAAACATCATGAGTCCTCCATGGGTCTTGCCTCAGCACATGTGTCTGTCTCAGCTGACATCACTCTGACAATCAGCCCAAGTCCACAAAAGTCCCAAAAACCTGCAGCATACCATAGAAGATTTTTTGTTGTGGTCCTCTCTGTGGCGTCCCAACAAATGCAACTCAACTACTCAATGAAGGTGGACCAATACATGCCTGTTGTTAGCAAAGAATCCTTCATCACTTGTCCCTTCATGTGCTTGCTTTAGCGGAACATCCTCTCTCCTGTGTCTACTTCAGGAAAACACTTCTTCGTGTGTTTGCCTCAACAAAACAGCCATCCAACCGACTTTCTAAAGAACCCTTAAATTCGCCCTTACTTTACTGTATTGACAACACTATCATTTGATCTAAATCCTATTAAGGAATTGAGGCTAGAGAGATGGCTTCGTGGTTAAGGACACTGGCTGTTCTTGCAGAAGAACAGGATTCATTTCCTAGCAGTCACTTGTTGGTTCATAACCATCTGTACCTTCAGTCTGATCAGTATGGGATCTGACGCCTTCTTCAGGTTTCCATAGGCACCTGTACACATGAGCTTCCCATAATACATGCAAGAGAACACTCTTGCATATACAGTAAAGTGAACAGTTTTAAAAAGAAATTTATTATTTACATCGTCTACTTCAGAGAACACACATAGACTCCTGATTAGTCATGGGCAGTCATAGGTTATTGAAGACATTCCGATTCTTCAATAAATGGCTTTTGTAAAGTATAGTACCTTTTATTTATTCTTAGAGGATTGCATACATGCATGTAGTGTATTTCAAACATACTCATCTCTCCCATTCCCTACTTCAATCCCTCTTTGATGCTCTTCCCAACTCTGTGTCTTCCTTTTTTCTCCTCATAGCCCACTGAATCTAAATGTCGCTGCCCACGTACTAATGGGGGCAGGGCTTTCTAGTGGCTCATGGTCAGGGTCAACCTACCTCATGTGCCCTTCCACAATCGGTGCTGGGATGTTGACTGTCTTGGTCTAGTGATGGTAAGCATATCTGCCGTGAGTTCTTGAGGGTAGATCCTGTCATGTCCAGACTGACATGATATGACATGTTTCTCTCCCAGCCTTCATGTAAGCTTTTCAATTTGCTAAAGATGTTTTATCCTTCCTGATTGTCTTCCCCACTGTAAAATATCTGATTTGAGTAGCAACACTAACACTCCTTGTGTAGAGGCTGATGAGTGGTATGACATAGGACATTCTTTAGCCATCTCTCAGCCTGTGGTATATACAATATCCAATGCCAATAGTCCCATTTTCTCCCACCTTTTCCCTTATACTCTTCCAAGGAGGGTCTGCTTTATAAAAGAAGATTAAGTTGAAACAGTTTTTTCTTTAATAGTCACTTTGATTTTGGCTTTTTGGGTACCATGTCCCATTGAAGAGGCCTCTGTCTTCTACCTTGTAATTGATAACACTGGGACACAGGAAATCTACCCAGGGCCACATTCATAAAGAAAGTGACTCTGTTCCTTCAACAGCCTTCAACTGCCAATAGCTCCTCAAGAAGGGGTGGGATCTTAAAAGCTCCCTTCCCTCCATGTGTTATTTATCTCCGTTTTCCCATTAGATGACTTACTTGAAACCTCCTTTTATTATAGATGGAGATCAGAAAACAGAGGGCTTAACAGGAGGGTTGGAGTTGTGATCTCATCAAAGATTTCCCATCTCATATCCACTGCGCACTTTCTCAAACTCATGCTTCTTGCCATCCTCCAAATCTTGTACTGCTTTCTTCCCATAGGTCCTTCTGGAGGCCTAGAAGACAAACATCGCTAAGGACTTTTGCTTCTCTGAAGTCCTACCTGCTAGGTCCTGCCTATATCATTGGGAGAGAGGAGAAAGATAGATTAGCAGTGTTTTGTTCCTTGGGTCCTAGATACCAGAACAGGACTCAAAAAAGATTATGAAATCAGCCTTAGAGTCTTACACTTATGTTAGAATGGTAAAATTTTCTCTTACATTGGGACTCTCAGCGATTTTCCCCAAAAACCTTAGGAAATGTTGTTTGCTGAGTTGGAGAAGAGGAGAAAGAGTTTTACAGCTAAGTAACACAGAGCTCATGGCACAGAACAGAACTTATCCAAAGCTTATCTAAATCCGTACAGGGTCAGGAAACTCATTGCAAGGTCTGTTCTCCAGAGAGTCCTGTAATTGGTGACTTTGGCCAGATCTGAAACAGTCAGAGAGAGCTCCACTCCTGGCAGCTGCCTGTTATTAAATCCTATATGCTACAGGTTTTCTGTCAAAATAGCCTGCCTGTGCAAAAGAGAATTTGGCTTAGGAAAATTTGGATTTAGTTAATGAAGGAGCAAAAGTAAGAGACTATTTGTGACAACAGCCATGGTTCAGAAAACCTTCTTATTTCCTGACCTGTTACTTACATCGCTAACTGCTCAGTTACTGATAATTGATAACCTACTACACTCTGCAGGTTATTATACTTGCATAATAGCATCAAAAGATAAAATATATTCAATAAAAATTTAATGTTTTATTTTGTGTGCATAGTACATTTGTATTTTTGTTTATGTGCAGGTACCCATGTCTGTATCTGCATGCCTTGGGGGTAGAGGAATACTCTGAATGCTGTTTTTCAGGGACAATCCACAATTTTTCCTTATCTTCCTATATCATATCTATGTCCACATATCTACATCTACATATCATTCCTATAATCTAGACCTATATATCATCTCTACCTACCTATCCTCTATCTGTCTGTCATCTACATCTATATGAAGATCTCTATATTTATACCATGTGTGTGTGTGTGTGTGTGTGTGTGTGTGTGTGTGTGTGTGCCTATAATGGCCAGAAGAGGGTGTAGGATTCCCTGGAGCTTGAATTATAAGCCACTGTGTGCTACCAGATGTGGTTGCTAGGAACTGGTCTTCTGGAAAAGTAACAAGTGTTTTTAACCTCCAAGGCATCTTAACCCTAGTCTATGGTTCGTATGACATCCTTTTCCAGTGCCTAACTCTGGTGTTTCTGACGGTGTGCTTCATCCTGCTTCTTGGCCTAACATGTGGAAACTCACAGCAGTGTGCAAACATTAATTAACCAAGCCTGTGTATGTAAGGATTACTATGTCCTTGTTCTCTCAGAGATGCAGTAACTGTCCTCAGATTTTATTGGCATTTTAAAGTGTAGACATGAGTAGTCATTGAAAATTTGCATCTATGTGTAATTTCTCACTTTATTGGAATGTTTTCTCTTTAGTGTAAAATTAAATTGTTCTTTTCAAGTAGTTCCTGCTTAAAGTGGCAAATTAATTTCAAACTGCTTATACCGAGTAGAGTTTTAAGTGTAACTTTTCCGCATAAATTTGCTCAGCTAAATCACATCTTTGCACTTAGACACAGAGTATGCATCATTTTAATTAGATTAGTTTCAGATTACTCTAAGACATCAACTCCTTGGTGATTTATTCAATGTCTTCGTGCAATGTAGAGGGTACAGTTCTGTTGACAACTCCACCCTTGGCCAGGTGAGGTATGACTCATACATCACTTTGTCCTTTGGGAGAAACTTTCATCAGGTGATGGAAAACACGTATCTTTAGGGACGATTGAAGTTTGCAGAGCTGTGGAGAAAGAGGAGCAGCTCACTGTGAAAGTAATGCCTGCGGAACAGGATCCCAGGATGCTTGCATCACATTTTGGTGCTTAGTTGTGTTCTACAATGGAATAAAATTCCCAAGTCTAACGAAGGAAATTAAGCCCCTAATCTAATCTAGTGCAGGTGGCAGCATCTGAATAAGTGTGCTGGAAAGTTAATTTTCGTTCTTTTATTATAGTAACTTCCCAGGCAGGATGATTTACTCCAGTTTCCCAGACAAGACAATCGGAGCAAGTAATTCATTTCTATAGTGCTAGGATTAAGCCTACATGCTCCTTTGGAAGAGGATATTGTACAAAATGGGCTTTTGTCACGTAGCTAAGAAGTGATGCTTCTTCTCAGACTTCCTCTCTTTGGATCTTATCCAGTGATGTCTCTTGTCTTCTCTACCCTTAATTAATGGACCAGATATAAGAACATGTTTTCCTCTCTGAGATGCATCACAGGAAGTTGGAATGCACCGGGCCTGTAGTGATGTGGTTGCATGGTGACTTTTCTCATTATGTTTAGCAATATTACAAAGTCTTTAATTATTTACCCTCGAACAGGTTTACTGTCAGGTCTACTGGACAAGCAGTTACTGCTCTGTTTTATTTCCCCATCTTTATTAAATTGGGTATTTCTCATTTACATTTCAAATGTTATTCCCTTTCCCAGTTTCCAGACCAACATACCCCAATCCCTCCCCCTCACCTTCTTCCTTTTTTTCTTTTCTATTCTTTATTTTCCTCCATCTTTATTAAATTGGGTATTTCTTGTTTACATTTCAATTGTTATTCCCTTTCCAGGTTTCCAGGCCAGCATCCCTCTAACCCCTCCCCTTCACCTTCTATATGGGTGTTCTCCTCCCCATCCTCCCCCCATTACTGCCCTCCCCCCAACAATCCTGTTCACTGGGGGTCCAGCCTTGGCAGAACCAAGGGCTTCCCCTTCCACTGGTGCTCTTACTAGGCTATTCATTGCTACCTATGAGGTCAGAGTCCAGGGTCAGTCCATGTATAGTCTTTGGGTAGTGGCTTAGTTCCTGGAAGCTCTGGTTGGTTGGCATTGTTGTTCATATGGGGGTCTCAAGCTCCTTCAGTTGTTTCCTTCCTTTCTCTGATTCCTTCAGCGGGGGTCCTGTTCTCAGTTCAGGGGTTTGCTGCTGGAATTCGTCTATGTATTTGCCGTATTTCTGGCTGTGTCTCTCAGGAGAGATCTATATCCTGTTCCTGTCAGCCTGCACTTCTATGCTTCATCCATCTTATCTAGTTTGGTGGCTGTATATGTATGGGCCACATGTGGGGCAGGCTCTGAATGGAAGTTCCTTCTGCCTCTGTTCTATACTTTGCCTTCCTATCCCCTCCTAAGGGTATTCTTGTTCCCTTTTAAAGAAGGAGTGAAGCATCCGCATTTTGGGCATCCTTCTTGAGTTTCATGTATTCTGTGCATCTAGGGTAATTCAAGCATTGATAAGTGATAATATGCACTTATCAATGAGTGCATACCATGTGTGTTTTTCTGTGATTGGGTTACCTCACACAGGATCATATTTTCCA
This sequence comes from Rattus norvegicus, assembly GCF_021556685.1. Lineage (NCBI taxonomy): Eukaryota > Metazoa > Chordata > Mammalia > Rodentia > Muridae > Rattus > Rattus norvegicus. Next base: position 115,061,486 of record NC_141537.1, on the reverse strand, counting down.
GTTCCCTTCATTTGCCTATGAATTTCATAAAGTCATTGTTTTTGATAGCTGAGTAGTATTCCATTGTGTAGATGTATCGCATTTTCTGTATCCATTCCTCTGTTGAAGGGCATCTGGGTTCTTTCTAGCTTCTGCTATGAACATAGTGGAGCATGTGTCTTTGATATATGTTGGTGTATCTTTTGGGTATATGCCCAAGAGAGATATATTTGGGTCCTCCGATATAGCAATGTTCAATTTTCTGAGGAACCTCCAGACTGATTTGCAGAATGGTTTTTCCAGTCTGCAATCACACGAACTTTCTTTCTCCACATCCTCGCCAGCATCTGCTGTCACTGGAGTTTTTGATCTTAGCCATTCTGACTGGTGTGAGGTAGAATCTCAGGGTTGTTTTGATTTGCATTTCCCTTATGACTAAAAATGTTGAACATTTCTTTAGGTGCTTCTCAGCCACTAGACATTCCTTAGCTATGAATTCTTTGTTTAGCTCTGAACCCCATTTTTAATAGGGTTATTTGCCTCCCTGCAGTCTACCTTTGTATGTTCTTTGTATATTTTGGATATAAGCCCTCTATCAGTTGTAGGATTGGTAAAGATCTTTTCCCAATCTGCTGGTTGCCGTTTTGTCCTAACCACAGTGTCCTTCGCCTTACAGAAGCTTTGTAGTTTTATGAGATCCCATTTGTCGATTCTTAATCTTAGAGCAGAAGCCATTGGTGTTTTGTTCAGGAAATTTTCTCCAGTGCCCATGTGTTCGAGATTCTTCCCCACTTTTTCTTCTATTAGTTTGAATGTATATGGTTTGATGTGGAGGTCCTTGACCCACTTGGACTTAAGCTATGTACAGGGTGATAAGATTGGATCGATCTGCATTCTTCTACATGCTGACCTCCAGTTGAACCAGCACCATTTGCTAAAAATGCTATTTTTTTTCCATTGGATGGTTTTAGCTCCTTTGTCAAAAATCAAGTGGCCATAGGTGTGTGGGTTCATTTCTGGGTCTTCAATTCTATTCCACCGGTCTATCTGCCTGTCTCTGTACCAATACCATACAGTTTTTTTTTATCACTATTGCTCTGTAACACTGCTTGTATTCAGGAATAGTGATTCCCCCGGAAGTCCTTTTGTTCTTGAGGATAGTTTTAGCTATCTTGGGTTTCTTGTTATTCCAGATGAATTTGCAAATTGTTCTGTCTAACTCTCTGAAGAATTGGGTTGGAATTTTGATGGGCATTGCAGTGAATCTGTAGATTGCTTTTGGTAAAATGGCCATTTTTACTATATTAATCATGCCAATCCATGAGCATGGGAGATCTTTCCATCTTTTGAGGTCTTCTTCAATTTCTTTCTTCAGAGGCTTGAAGTTCTTATCATACAGATCTTTTACTTGCTTGGTTAAAGTCACACTGAGGTATTTTATATTATTTGGGAGTATTTTGAAGAGTGTCGTTTCCCTAATTTCTTTCTCGGCTTGTTTCTCTTTTGTGTAGAGGTAGGCTATTGATTTATTTGAGTTAATTTTATACCCAGCCACTTTGCTGAAGTTGTTTATCAGGTTTAGTAGTTCTCTGGTGGAACTTTTGGGATCACTTAAATATACTATCATATCATCTGCAAATAGTTTTGACTTCTTCCTTTCCAATCTGTATCCCTTTGATTTCCTTTTGTTGTCTGATTGCTCTGGCTAGGACTTTGAGAACTTTATTGAATAAGAAGGGAGAGAGTGGATAGCCTTGTCTAGTCCCTGATTTTAGTGGGATTGCTTCAAGTTTCTCTTCATATAGATTGCTGTTAGCTGCTAGTTTGCTGTATATTGATTTACTATGTTTAGGTATGGGCCTTGAATTCCTGATCTTTCAGGGACTTTTATCATGAAGGGGTGTTGAATTTTGTCAAATGCTTTCTCAGCATCTAATGAAATGATCATGTGGTTTTTATCTTTCAGTTTGTTTATATAGTGGATCATGTTGAATGTTTTCCATATATTAAACCATCCCTGCATATCTGGGATGAAGCCTTCCTCTTAGTTGAAGCTATACCTCTCCAGCTCTCTCCCCCTTTCCTTTAGAAAATTGTTCTTGTTTTTTTTCATACAATGTATTTTAATCATATTATTTCTCCTCATCCAGCTCCTCCAAGATCTTCTCTGCCTCGCTACCTACTGAACCTTATTTTCTTTAACTTTTTATCTCCTTCAAAAATAAAGCAAGAATACAATTAGAAGCCACAAAAGTCAAATCAGGAAAACAAACTTTAAAAAAGAAAATTAATGAGACCAAAATTATCAAAGCAAACAAAACAAACAGTACTCACACATTGTGTGTATAAATATGGAGTCTCTTTTTATGTTTGCCAAGTACCGATGGCCAGAAGGCTTGCCATGGAGTGTGGCTGATATATCCGGTGTTACCCCACTGAAGAAAGCTGATTTTCCTATTCCTGTGAAGTATCAATTGAAAATACCTTTATCTGTTTCCTTCATTCAGTGCTGGGATTCTGTGTGGTTAGAACTTGTGCAGGTCTTCTCTGTGCTGTCAATCTCTGTGAATGTATGTTTATTGGCTCTGTTGTGTTTGGAATACACTGTTTACTTGGAATCCTCTACCACCACTGGGTTCTACAATCTTTCTGATTCCTCCTCCTCATAGATCTCCAAGCCTTGAGGGGATGGACTTGATAAAGACATCCCATTTACGGCTGAGTGCTCTAAAGTTTCTCACTCTATACATAATGACAAGTTGTGGATTCTTTTTGTCAATTTCCATCTACTGCAGAAGAAGCTTCTCTAATGAGAGTTGAGCAATGCTCTGCTCTATGAGTATATCGATATGTCACAATGAGTCAGTTTATTGCTTTGTTGATTTGGCAGAATGATAGTAGTAGGCTTTCCCCTAGGTTCATGACATAGTCTCAGAGTCTTGGCCACATTGGTAGTCTACCATCTCTTTGAGTAGACCTAAGTCTAATAAAAAAGTGGTTGGTTACTCTCTTGTGTGGCCATTGTACCAGCATATCTTTGCAAATAGGACTGTGTTGTAGGTTGTAGCATTTATTTTTGGGTGATAGTGATGGTGATTTTTTCTTCTCTAGTAGCATGCAAAGCACCTAAAAGCACTAGGAATGCTAGTCAGCAGGGGGAAAGCTTATTGATTATCAGATCAATTGCTCCAAGCTCACGACATATGTAAGTCCTGTCTTCAGCAGTAATGGCCTTACTATCAGTTTAAAGAGAGTAATCAATACCATTGGCTTTGTGATGCTTTGGAGGAGGGTGTCAGTGAGGACTGCTTTGGCCAAAGACTCAACAAAATATAACACATTGCTGACACTGGAGGTTTTCTTTAGTGGCGTAAAATCTAGTTGGGACATTGTCTTCCTCATTTTAGGGTAACTATGTAAATTCCTTTCATAGATATGTATTATTTTGGAAGCTTCTATAGAATTAGGTTTCCCTATGGCTTTTAAAAAAAGACTTTAATATTAGTTGTCTCTGCTCACATTTCTCCCTGTACCCTGACATTTAATCTTCTTATTCTATTTTCTCTTTATAATACTATATTCTATTTCCCCTTCCTGTGCGGATCTCCTCCTCTTCCCTGGCTACTTACTATGTATCTAAGTTTCAGTCTGTTGCCTGACTGGCTTAGAACTTGCTGTGTGGATTTTTCTTGGTGTGGGTAACGCTACTGAAAAGATACCTTTGGCTTTTCCCCTAGCGTAATTTGATTAATTCACTTCCTCTATGTTTCTTCAAATATTCTCACTTGAATAAGTGAGAATAAATAAGTATCTTCAGAACAACATACTATTTAATGTTCTCCTTGTAGAGAATATGGTAATGGATATTTGCCCTTATAAAAATGTGTTAAAATCCAAGATGTTATAGAAAACACTGGCAAACAGCTACTTATGAAGATTCCTTCCATTACTTTTCTGTATTTATGAGATTTACTTAAATTTGAGATTCCTAGCAAAGACTCTGCTATTGTAGAAACTTCATTAAATCTTGCAAAAGAAATATTGACACAGAACTAAGATCAGGTTTTAAGGAAATTTTCACAACTATGGCAGAAAACAAAGCATGAGTTTTGAAGCTATGATTACCTTTTCTCTGCTAAGCCTGATCTTAGGGTCTTAGTCACTGTTAACATGAAGAAAAAAGTAGCAAACGAGTTGTAGCATAGAGAACACAGATTATTTTGGAGCCGTGTTTTTCTAGCATAGGCCTGCAGACAATGATGTAATCTAGCCCAACGTACACTGAATCTGAGCATGTGATGAAGAACAGAAAGATTAAAAGTATTTTACTTCTCAAACATTTGTCATTCATCTTGACTTTGGTCACCTTCTCAAACCTTGGTTACTGTCATAGGTACCTCCTCTAGAAAAATCTTCTAAGATCCTCCAAATTTTGGCTCATTCTCTCTTTCTCCTCCATTTCGGTTTTTGATAAAACTCTTTAGTATTTCCATTATTGCTTGTCTTTCCCCTATACTAAGTATCTAGGAAGAGCCTGAGATCATGCACAATAGATATGTTCAATAACAATCTGTAAAATAAATGAAAAAGTAAATTATGGTCCATAAGTTTTATGGTTTTAATTATACCATTCTCCCTAAAACATATTCCTTTCTTTTTTATTTTTTTTATATCTTCGTTTCTTCCTTCCTTCCTTCCTTTCCACCCACCCATCCATCTCTTTATCTTGACTAGGTGAGACCACTTGAAAAGGAAATCACAGTTGAGAATTATCTAGATCAAACCAGTCTCTGAGCATTTTGTGTAGGGTTTCTTGATTGTTAGTTAACACAACTAACTGTGAGAATCCCTGTTCTTAAAATAGGCCCTAGGTTATCTAAGAGTAGAGAAAGCTAGCCCAGAGCATGTAAGCAAGGATGAATATGATGTTTTAAGTTCCTACCTTAACATCCTACAATAATGGATTGTTACCTGGAATTGAAAGACAAATAAACTCTTTTCTCCCCCAAGCTGTCTTTTGTCAGGGTATTTTTCATAAAATATTTGTTTATTATCTATCAATCTATTTTTATCTGTCTATCTATGTATCATCTATCTACCTATATCTTAACATCTATCTATCTATCTATCTATCTATCTATCTATCTATCTATCTATCTATCTATCATCTATCTCTATCATCTGTCTATTTATTTATCTATTTATCTATTATCTATTTGTTATTCATTGTTCATTTTAGCAAGTTAATGATGACACTTACCATCTATCTAGAAAATCATTATCAAAATCTAGCTAAAATCCAGAGACTTTGAGGAAGCCACCTTTGACTGCAGCTGGCTCAGAAAGTTCCCCAAGAGTCTGTCAAAAGAAAGCAGATCAGTTCTATTATCATAGTGGTAATCACACCAAATTTCAAAACTCTTCTGATCAATACTGGTGAGAGGGGAGTCCCAAAAGAAAGAAAATTGGAGTGATTGGACTCGTGGATGGAGGGCTGATGCATTGTTATTTCTATGTAGAGATAATGTCAAGCCTTTGTAAGAGGGAAATGGACATTTTTTTCAGGTTTAGAGATTCTTGTTCATTCATTTTCCACCTGTTGGCAGCATTCCTTTTTTCAAGTTGAAAAATAATTTACTTGTGGTGACATGGCCAGATTGTAAACAGCATAGTTCAATATTCTCTTGCCAGTATCTAATCCAGTGTAACAAAAAAAAAAAAAAACAGTAATAGGATCCAGCGATGGCCTGGGTACACTTAGCAGCAATCTTCCTGACTTAGTTTATGAAGGGGAAACTTGGAAGGAGTGTACCAAGTGGAGACCTGGACCACTGGAATTGACATGTGAGAAAATGATGGCTGCTAAGACCGGATGGTTTTCTGAATCTCACACTTAGTATGTGTCTCAGTTAGATTTCTATTAATATTATAAAATACCATGACTAATATCAACTTGGGGAAGAAAAATTTCACTTCAGCTTACAATTCTATATCAGAGAACACATCCAGGTAAGTTAAGGCAGGGACTTAAGACAGGAAGCTGGAGTCAGGAATAGAGGCCATTAAGGAGCACTGCTTACTTGCTTATTCCTCTTAGCTTGTTCTGTCTGCCCTCTTATAAAGTCCAGGATCACTTGCCCAGAGTTGTACCAGGTCCTGTGGTATAGGATGATGTCATACAGGTGAAGGCAGGTACAAGATAGAACAAGGTCTGTCATTAAACGAGAAAGATGGGCGGGAAAAAAGTTTTAGAGAGAGGAGGAGACTGGAGCGAGAGAAGCAGCCAAGAGAACATGGAGGTGAATGTTAAGATTCATCTCTACACATTTATAGGTTGTTATAAATATTCTTAGGGATGGGTGTGTACAGGGCTTTGTATGTCTACGTGGGCAATTATATCTTACCAATTGGAACAGAGGTTATTGTGTTGTGTGTTCTTTCATGTGGCGATTTAAGTTCAAGAGAATATGTGGTGGCTGGAGATACTAGGCCGCCAAGGAATTGGGATATGTATTTCTGGAATGGTGGCAACCTGCCTTGGGAACTAGATCAATAGAGAGATTGTTGCTCCAAGAAAAGCCAATATCAGTATGATATGGAATAGAGAAAAGCAGGTGAGAGGCTTTGCTGATTGAGATGAAGATATCTACCAGATATCTTGGTATATTGTGGTGTGGATCTATGTGGGGTAAAGAAAACAGCCCTTTATTATAATTTTACAGCAACACTGTGGGCTGGAGGCACCCACCCACATCAATAATCAATTAGGAAAGCTCATCAGAGGCCAAGGTTGTAGGAGCATTTTCTCAATTGAAGTTTCTTCCTCCAAAATAAATGAAGCCTGTGTCAAGTTTTCATAAAGCTAGCCATACAATGGGTCTCCCTATTCAAGGGACTGTTAATCCTAAGATTCAAAAGGGAAAAATTAGTTCCTCAATTTTGAGCCAAATTAAGTTTCAATTAAATCCTGATCAGGATGGGTTTTGGTCAGGACTGCTCCCTGGAATTCCCAGACAAGTGGCCATGAGACACATTCCGTAGGGGCTATTTAATGACAAACCTATAGCCACTGAACTTTCCCATATGGCTTTGTTATTTTCCAAGAACTATAACTCCCAGCATTTCAGGAAGTTACCTATCCTTTGGTGAGTAGGGCTTACAGGTTACCTTCAAGTCTTATAGAAGCCCAGTAATGGGAGCTGGCTGGGTGACTACCAGTGAAGGGTGGTGAGAAGAATGAAGGGAAGGTTCCAGGTTTCAGTGTTCCAGGCCAGGGACTTCTAAGAGTCAAATGTACATCTGGAGAGACAGAATTTAAATTGACTGATTTCCAGCCTGTGCTGACCAGCCAATGTGGCAGCTATCAGGAAGAGGCCAGCTGAGAATCATGTCCCATGATCCCTTTCGTTGTCCTTACCCTTGACTCTGTTTCGGAGCAGCTGAGAACCTACACACTTCAGATGAGCAGTGGGAGATTTCACAAGGAAGACTATCAACTTTGCTGCTAAAGAGTGAAAAACAATGAGATTTCAATGAATTTGTGATTGAAATTGAATGTTAAAATGAACTTGCTGTAACTGAGAGGGTTGTGAAAGTTTGAGATGGTGGAACAGAATAATTCAGCAGACCTCCACTGAAAGTAAGGACTGGAGAAAGAAAACCATTTCATATTTAGACTCTCACAGAATTGAGCCTTTCTAATAAATCAGTTGCACAAGAAAACAATGCTTCTAAGCCTGTAGATTATAGACCTCTGGGGATAAGCAAGGGAGAGCCCTGGCTCCTGTAACTCATTGCAAGAGGACCGAGGCAATACATCAAATACTAACATGTAGTAAAGAATGTCTTACCCAGGCAGGTGAAATTCCTCCCTCAATGGATATTTATTGAGTCTACATGAATAAATAGAAAGTCATGTTTTTATATAAAAATGTCACCAAGTTCTCAGCTCCATTTTATTTGGAATACTTTCCAGTGTTACCTGACAACTATTGGGCAGTGATGGAGCATATACATTGGTGGTCCCATAAGATCATAGCAAAGTTGAAGAATTTCTCTTGTTCAATGTTGTCATTTCTGTTATGTCATGGCTCAGTGAATTAGTTGTTTGTGGTGATGCAGTGGAAAATAAGCCTTTTGGTCACGAGTCATATAAAAGAATAGCACAAGGGGATGGGTGGATGGCTCACTCGGTAAAGCAGTTGTCATGCAAGTATTAGGATCCAAGTTCGATACCCAGAACCTATCATCACAAGCTGGATGTACTGGTCTATGCTTATACTTTCAGTGCTTGGGAAAGCAGAGACGGAAAAATCCTGGGGCTTACTCAACCCCAGAGCTTATTTCAATGGTTAAGTGAAAGACTGTTTTAAAAAACAAAGAAGATGAGATTTTTGTAGTTTTCCTCTAGCCTCCACATGTGTGAACCCACACTCATACTCATGTATGTAGATACATGAATGTATAAATGCCCTTGCATACACAGAAAAATAAACACACAAACACATTTTGATAATGAATATTTCTATTACTGACTTATTAATTATGATAACACATTTTAAAATAATTATTTTACAGCATATGTCTAATATTAAAATGTAGTTTGTAAAGAGGCATCCCATGAGGGTGAACCATACTGCTCACAAGAGATATGGATTATTAATGAAAATCTCAGTGCCAGATGTAGGTGAGTGCCCTACAAGTTACTGGTCAGGGAGGCCCCAGAACCAAACAAACAAAAGGGCTATTGTTATTGCTCTTGACTGACCAGTAGAGCTAGGTAGAAAAATAAACTAAGTGCCTAAGACACCACACGTTTGAATTGTAGGATGTAGAGAAATTAGTCTTGACCTTACCAGTAACTCCATGGGTTACTTTTGTTAAGACATGAAATTGATAGGGAGCTGTGTTGCAGTAGAGATGTGGGGAGTTGGAATAATGAATCAGGGGTGGATTTATTAAGATTCCTTGTACACGTGTATGAAAATTTCAAAGACCAGATACAGTTTTAAGTGTTGCCTATACAATAGCATGGTGCCTACAGTGGCAATCACTTCCTTATTGTGTTCCTTGGTTATGTCAGGAGACTGAAGTGTGTGGCTGGTATCTACTGTCCAGATTACATACTGTAAGCATGTCCCTGAAGTTGACACAGGGCATCACTTAGCAGCACATTGTTTAGAACCTGTTCCTACATTAAGAGATACCCGTAGGAGTGTTCAGGTTATTTAAAGTGAAAAGGGGATCATTGTCAGCAGAATGACTCTAAGTCACTACAGGATGGAACAGATTTCAAGTGGCTTTTAAGGCTCAGGAAACTTGACGATTCTGTGATATTCATCCAACCCAACAGCCATTAGTTATCCCTTGGGAGCATGTCACCAGCACATTGCTGTGCAAGGAGTCCCTGAAAAGCCGCCTCAGGAGGAGATGGGTCCTATGTGCATTTGAAGGAGTCCAGGACCCTGCTGATAGCTTGCCAACATGACTTATTCCTAGGAAAGGGATACTACTCTAGTATTCAGCCATAGAATTCATCGCCAGAGGCGGCTGTATCATTGTCCCACAGGCTGGCTGGTTTAAGCAACAGAATTTATTGCTTCACAGTCCTGAAAGCTGGAAATAGGAAGTCAAGATACAGCTTTGCAAAAGGCTCTAAGAAGATACTGTTTCCCACCTCTCCTAGAAGCCCTGGGAGCTGGCTATTTATCTTTGGTAATCCTTGACTTGCTAAAGACCTTGGCTTGTAGAAGGATGTTCCCCCCCCCTCCCTGAAAACTTCTTCTCCTGATGTTCTCCCTACATGCATGCCTGATCCCAAACCATTTTACATGACTGCTAACCCACATTTTCTATCACCTCATGGTCACCCATGATATCTGTTTCCAAGTGAGGTCATATTCTGAGCCAATGTGATCAGGCTATTGGTATTCAGTTTTTGAGGGACCAGAGTTCAGGCACGCAGAGGGAATACTTTGAGAATTCTGCTTGATGTTTGCATGTCTTGCAAACTGTCTGATTGAGTTACCAAAGGCACCCATGCCCTTTATGATCCAGTTTGGCTTTTGTTAGTTTTGAAGACACTAATAAAGAAAGAGGGTCTGAAAACTCCTATTGTGCCTGGTGGGCATAGGTTGTGGGCAATAACCACTTTCTCTCTGAATTTAAACTGTAGTTCATTTTAATATTCATCCATTTTAGCATGACACTTGCAGGGCACACCAGAGCATAGATAATGTCCTTTTTATTCTCTGGGTCTTACTTGGAAAGTACAACTCAGCTGAGTGATGAGCAATCAATCCCCACATACAGCCCTTGTCAGACAAAGCAGGTAGCACAAGCAACTTGCCATAACCTCTTTAACATTTGTTCATTCATTCATTTATTCATTCATTCATTTGTTAGCTCATTCACTTATTCTGTATGTTTGTGTTTGTGTGTGCGTGTCTCTCTCTGTGTGTGTGTGTGTGTGTGTGTGTGTGTTGTTCTCACACACAAATATATGAGCATGTGGAGTCAGTCCTTTGACACAGTGTCCTTCACTTTTTTTGAGAATGAATATCTCACTAGCCTGGTTCTTCCCAAATAGGCTGTGATGGTGGGCAAAGGAACCATAGGAAGACACCTTTCTCTGCCTTCCTGCATCTAGGTCAACACACACACACACACACACACACACACACACACACACACACACACACACACAACTTTTTGATGGTGATTTTGAGGCACAAACTCAGGTCCTTCTGCTTGGAAGGCAATCATTTCACCTACTGGGCCATCTCCTCCACTTTTCTCTTGTTCTCCCTTCATAAAACCAAACTCCTCAGTGATCACTTGAGAGCATTTATCCTGGGTAAGTGAACTAAAATTGCTGAGGGGGGAATTGCCTTTGGCTCATATCAATACCTTTTAGATGCTTTTATGAGAACCATGGTTTAGATGCACATTTATTTCAGATGATTTTTCTAGTCTTTCCAGTAATTTCCATTTCTGGTTATTTTGGATATGAAACTCTCTTATCTTCTATTAAGGTTCTTTATCGAGACCGTATTCAAAACAACATTTATATTTCTGAAAAGCACTGTATGTGTTTAATGAGTCAAACATGTTTTTATTTGATACATTTTCTTTAATCTTTGATTTTTGTGACATCTTACTGTATACCTCAGGTGGCCTTGAACTTGTGAATTTCCTGCTTAGGTCCTCAAGTGCTGGGAGTACAGGTGTATATCCCCATTCCTATATTTTCAACTAAAAGTATATAAGGGAAAACACATGCTACTTCTCTAAACAATAAAAAGACACAACATTACTATGTCAATAGTGAAGAGTCTATAACATAATAAGACAGTTATTTTAGAAAATAAAATGTATGTTTTTATATGACAATTTATAAACAGAGTGACCAGCATTGGAAACAATTAGAAGGGGATCTATGAACTAGTCTTTTTTTCCTTTCTTTTTTCTTTTAAGATTTTGTTTGTTTTGAATACCTCTCTTTTTCCTCCTCTCTCTCTTTGGGCTGTGTGTGTGTGAGTGTGTGTGTATGTGTTTATGCATGCATACACATTTGTGTGTATGCACATGTAAAGGAATCCAGTGCAGGCCAGAAGAGGGCATCAGAAATCAGAACCCCGGCAATTGCAGGTGTTTGTGAGCCCTGTGTTACGAGGGCTAAAACTTAATTTGGGTCTTCAGCAAGATCAACAAGATTTCTTAAGTGCTGAGTTATCTGTTTAGCGCCATTTAGTGTTTCTCCTGAAGGTGGAGGCAACTTGGTAGAATGTGGTTGCAAAGGAATTAACTGAATAAAAGTTCTCTTTTCTACAATATCCTGTTAAAGAAAATAGAGATCATTTTAATAATTTTCAGAAAAAGAAAAAAGTCAGAGACTTTTGAATTTAAGTAATTAACAACAATCCCTACAGATGACTTCTTTCTATATAACCTATACCCTTCTGTTATATTATTCAAATGGATACTCTGTTTTCTGAGTATAGTGAGGTTTTATTACATTCATTTTCGGATTCCTTGCCTGAGGGGATACCCATAGGTGACATGAAACTTATAGGTAGTGTGGTACTGCTAATGTCACTTTTGATAAGTTTACATTTTTATAAATATGATTTTTAGAATTATTTTTTATATTCTAAATATTGCCCTCCTTCCTTGTGGTCCCTCCATGAGCCCATATCCCATCTCCTTTGCTTTTGGCAGGATGCTTCCCACACACCCACCCACTCCCAACTCTCTCTGATATCATCCCCCTTCCCTGGGGCATCAACTTGCCACAGGATTAAGTGTCTCCTTTCCCACTGAAGTCAGACAAGGCAGTCCTCTGCTACACCTGTAGTGGGGACCATGAACTAGTCTATTATGTTCTTTGGTTGGTAGTTAAGCCTCTGGGAGCTCTAAGGGGTCCGAATTAGTTGACACTTTTGTTCCTCATGTGGGGTTGCAATCACACTCAGCTCCTTCAGTCCTTCCCCTAACTCTTCCATAGGGGTCCCCAATCTTAGTCCAATGGTTGACTATAAGTATCTGAATCTGTCTCAGTTATCTGCTAGTAGAGCCTTCCAGGGGACAACCATGCTAGGCTCCTGTCTGCAAGCACAATATGTCATCACTAATAGTGTCAGGGTTTGGTGCCTGTGCATGAGATGGAGCCCAAGATGGGCTTGTTTCTAGATGGTCTTTCCAGAGATGGTCTCTGCTCCATTTTTTTGTCTCTGCATTACCTATAGACAGAAACAATTCTTGGTCAAGAATATTGTAGATGAGTAGGTGACCCCATGCCTCAAACGGGGGACATATCTATAATCAGGAGAGGCAGAGGGAGGGAAAGACCTGGGTGGGAGAGGGGAATGGGAGGGAAAAGGGGGCAGGATCAGATATGGGGGAGCAGGAGAGAAGCCCAGAAGGATAGGAGAATAAATATAAATATGCAGCAGTGTATGGGGGGGGAACTTCTAGAAAGTCCCAGATATCAGGGATGTGAGAGGCTACCAGGACTCAATGGGGATGAGCTTAGCTGAAATGCTCAACAGTGGGGAAATAGAACCTAAAGCTTACCACATTTTTGATTGGTGGGCTTACAATATGTTGAATATGGGATGTGTTTTTGGTTAATAGGATTTCAATGTGGTTTAGAACATGGGAATGCAATCCTGAGTAGGGGAGATGCAACATTGTGTACAATATAGGATATGTTAGCAATTAATAGTAATGCAATATGATCTACAACATGAGATATTGTAATTTTTGACAAATTGACACAAACCTAGACATACCTGTGAAAAGAGTATCTTAATTGGGAAAATGTTTAAATGAGCTTTGTCTATAAGCAAATGTATTTCTTGATTGACAATCGATGGGGATGGTCATACCTGGAAGGTGGTTCTGGATATTACAAGAAAGCAGGCTGGAAAAAGCCACAAGGAGCAAGACAGTAAGCATCATTCCTGCATGGCCTCTGTTTCAGCTTCTTTAACCAGGTTCTTACCTTGAGTCCCTTGAGTCCTTTGATGATGGACTATGATATTAAAGTGTCCATTTCTTCCCCAACTTGATTTTGTTTTGTCACAGCAATAGAAATCCTGACTAAGACAGAAAATTGAATTGTTGGCCAAAGTGGTCCCATGGAATTCCCCAAATAATCCAGGCCCTTGCCAAGACAATAAGTTGCTTTTCATAAATCGACAATAAGGCCTATTGCTGAAGGTAACACCTACACTACTCATTGAACCTGGAGAGGGCAAACTGGTGCCTACATGGAACCTCGCCCCATGTTCTAGTTACTGTGACACATAAAGGTACTCTACAGGCTACCGAAAGAGAAACCTAAAAGCCAACCCAGCACAAAACCTTTGATCTACAATCTTTTCCTCTTGAAAAATATGGTAGGGCAATTGTGGCACAAAACTTGTTGGTGTAGCCAACCAATGTCTGATCTGAAGAAACCCATACCAGAAACTGCTGGAGTGACCAAAATCAGATACTAGAGAACCCAAAAACCTAGGGTAAAAGCATATATATTATTGGCATAAAAATATAACAATAAAATGATTCCTAATGATATTCTGCTATACTCATATGTCAGTGCCTTACTCAGCCAGCATCAGAGGAACTTCCTCCTGAAACAAATGAGAACAAATACAGAAACATACAGCCAGGCATTACTCAGAGACTTTGGAACACACATCTTGAATGGGAGGACACCATCAAATCTGTCCCCTCAGAGTTCAGGGAGCCTCATGGAAGAGGAAGCAGAAAGTGTAAGAGCTAGAGGAGATGGAGGACAGCAAGGGAACAAGGCCCTCTAAGTCAACTGAGTAACGCTCATATGAAGACAGAGACTGAAGTAGCAATCAGTGGACCTACCCAGGGCTGTGCCAGGTCCTCTGCATATATACTATAGCTTTCCCTTTAGAATTTTTGTGGTACTCCTAACTGTGTGAGCGAGTGGCCCTCTGATTGTTGTGTCTTCTTTTAGTGTTCTTTTCCTTCTGGTTTCCTTGGTTTGCCATGATCAGCTTTGGTGTGATGATTTTTTTGTTTCATCTTATTACATTTTATTTTGTCATGTTTGGTTGTTATCTCTTAGAAACCTGACTTTTTCTAATGAGAGACTGAAAAGGAGTAGTTCCAGATGGACCTGGATGTGGGAAGAACTGGGAGGAGGAGAAGGAGGGGAGACTATATTTAGGATATATTGGATGAGAAAAGAATCCATTTTTAATAAAAGTGGAAAATTTGAAACTAGAATTATTCCATGACCTAGCAATCTCAATATTGTGTATAAGCATAGAGGAAATTGGAACATTGAGGAGAAATCTATGCCTGCACATTTATTGTAGTAGTAGTTGGAAAGGCCTAGAAATGAAAACAGTCTATGTATCTCTTCCCAGAGGGATGGATAAACTTACTTTTATCTATGGATATGTGAAGTTTACTTAAGGAAGTGATAGGTAATAAAATATCCATAGTCTCACAAAAAATATAATTACTCAGAGACTGGCAGAGCCCTGGAAGACCAAAACCATGCCACATTCAGAATGAATACACTTTCTCTCTTTGTTGTCTTCATATTCCTATACAGATAGCCAGATGATGGAAGGCAGTGTGTGCTGGGCATGGTCAGCTCATCTGTGAAGAAGATGAGCTTAAAGTGAAATTGGGCGTGGTAAACTTTTTCTAAGTCAGGCCAGATAACAAATATTTTAGCCTCCATGGCCATATGGTCTCTGTCATAACTTTTCCACTCTACTTTTGCCAAAAGGCTTTGAGAAAATAGGTAAAGGGATGAGTGTAGCTATGTGACAACCCTGACATTTAGGTTTCAAGTAATTTCCCTGTGCCATAAAGTCCTGTTATCCTTTCTATTGGAGAAGATAGAAATAAGCATCTGGGAAGGCTCAATGCCCCGGTGTAGGGAAATGCCAAGGTAGGGAGGCAGAAGTGAGTGGGTGGGTGGGTGAGTGAGTGAGTGGGTGGGTGGGTGGGTGGGGGAGCACCCTCATAGAAACAGGGGAAGGAAGGATGGGATAGAGAGTTTTGAGAGGGGAAAGCGGGAAAGGGAATAACATTTGAAATTCAAATAAATAAATATCCAGTTGAAAAAAGAAATAAACATCTGCCTATCTCCAGTGGTTCCCAGAGTCTAGGGATGAAGACAGATGTGTAACAGCACAACATCATATGAATAGGCCAGAATGCTATGAAATTCTGTTATGGACAATGACTGACAGAGGGGGCTTCCCAATCACATGGCACAGAATGAAGGATTTCAACAACATATCTATGTCAGAATGACAAATCCTTCCATCACTCTTTGATAATAATGAACATTTTTACAGACAGCAGGAGGTTCATCTGAATCACAGGGACATGGGCCAATAGGAAAAGGCTTCATGGTTTTCTTTTTGTTTTTAAACAGAAGACTGAAAAATAATGATGGGTGCTAATTGAGCATCCTCATGGGGTACAATGTAGTATTTATTATACTTCTCCGTTTGAAGTGACCAGTTGGATTACTTGTTTTCCAGCATGTCAAATGCTTATCCCTTCTTTGTCATGGGAACACTGAAAACCTCCCAGTTGGTTTGGATTATTTGCGATACTGCTGCCCTCCCCTATATATCGTTGGGCATATCCATCCTTCTGAGAAAAAGAAATCCAAAACACACAGCTCCCTTCTGGCTCTTTAAGCAGTCCTTTCTTGTTCCCTCTCCCTTATCCTCCCCGGCCTCTACTGGTTGGCCTCTGCTTCAATGAGCACAGTAGGTTTACATTCTACACACTGTGTAGGCCTTCTCTTTCTATGTGTGGTTTATTTTATCCAACATTGTGGCTGACAATGTTGGTGTATGTCTTTTAATCCCAGCACTTGGAGGGGTAGAGGCAGGAAGATTAGAAATTCAAGGTTATCTTCTGCCACATATTGAGTTGAAGTCACCCTGTTCAACATGAGACACTGTTTCAAAACAAAAAAAAAAAATGACGGATTTCATTATAATCTCTAGTTCCATTCATCATGACATAAAATGGTGTGTTATGCTTTTTTAGGGTTGCATAATATTCTTTTGTATATGTTATGATTTGTTCATTCACTGTATTTGATGCCATATTTTAATGACTGGATGTATTCCCTTAATACTGATGAACATATATGTAATATATGTAATTTGTAATATGCACCTCTAGCACTGGTGACTAGTCTCTGATTAATATCATTGTGTTATTTAAAGATATTAATTTATTTTTACTATTGTTAATGGAGATGGTGATTATGATGTGTGTGTGCATAATATGTGTGTATGTGTCTGTGTATGAGTGGGTAAGTATATGTATTTGTGTATATTGTGTGTATATGTGTGTATATATGTGTATCTATGTGTCTGTGTATGCATGTGTATGAGAGTACAATTGTATATATATATGTATGTATTTGTGTATTTGTGTAATATGTGTATGTATTCATGTATGTATGTACATGTGTGTATGGGTATGTGTGTATATGTATGGGTATATGTGTGTATGTGTGTGTGTGTGTGTGTGTGTGTGTGTTTGCACAGGTCACAGGACAATTTTATGGCGTTGGTTCTCTTCTTTCACTTTTAAATGGATTCTGGGGGGCCACTCAGGTCTTCAGGTTTCTACAGCAAGTGCTTTACCCACGCATGTGTCTCACTGGCCACTACATCTTTTAAATGCTTTTCTTATTTAGTAGTCAACATAATACCCTTGAGGTTCTTACATTTTGCTACTCTCATTCCTTTTCATGTGTTAACATTGTTCTGTTATCAGCAAATAATTGGACATGGTGAAATGGCTGGCTACATACTGTGAGGAAGAAATGGGAAAGTGCATTTGCCCGAGGTTTCCAACTGGCAAAGCAGACTGACAATTATCAAAAAGAAAGATTTTTCTGATTGAAGTTCCAGAGACACCACAAGTTCTGGGACACAAAGTGGGCCCACTCTGCTGCTGCTGTCTTGGAATTCTAAACATGTTTTTAAAAGGAGACTCACATTCTGAACTTGAATGGATGCAAGCAACCTCTGGATCCATTGCTGGAGACAATGACAGTTCTGTTTGTCTGGGGAAGAGAGGTACCTTGTTCAGGGAGGGCTAAGCATGCAGAGGGAATCGCATTGCTGAGAAAGCCACTACTCACCTGGTACTGACTCCTTCAGCTTGATCAAGAGCTGAGGAAGTCTTGCCAGTTTCAGATCTAACAGGGTAACAGGCAAAGTGAACTGGAATGGGGAGGGGGAGGGTGTCAGGAAAGTGTAACAGTAATGAAGGGCACAGAGAGAGCTTGCTAGACAGATGTGTGGAAGGAAGCTTGTTAGACAGATGTGTGCAAGGATGGCTGAAATGGAGCCCAGCGGCTTGGCTGCACTGAATCGTGAAGGATGGATGGACGCATCTGGAAAACTTCAATTCCTGGCAGCATTTTTTTTCCACATAAAAAAGAATTAGGGAGATAATGAGAAGTCACAGAATGTGACAGACTCTGTAAATAACCTCGGCAGTCACAAACAAGAGACAGTATTTAAATAAGTAAATGGGGGACATCTGGCCATGGTTTGGTACTAACAAGAGCCCACATCAGTGAACATGCCATATCTTTCCAGATGAGTTCACGAGTACAGAGGACAGTCATCCTTAGTGCTTAGAAAAATATTGTGTCTGTGTGGCTGTGTGTGTGCGGGGTGGGGGGGGAAGGGAGAGGAGGGAGTGACTGAGAGACTGAACCCAGGTGTGATGAATCTCTGTTTATGCTAGGCAAGCTTTCTACCACTGAACTACAGACCCAAGCCAATGGTCTTATAAGGTTTAAGAAATATTATATAGGATATAAAGTATATACATGTAATATGAGAATTTAAGGAACAAAGAGGAAGAAGGTATCATATACAAGAACCCTTGAACTTTCACTGCCAATTAAGTATCTATCAACCACTGCGTAAATGTGCTGGTTTTTTTAAATTTGAATATAGAATTAATTAATTAATGACTTATAAAGCATGTATCTCTTTTCTTCTAAGCTCCCATATTTTTAAGTCTGAGTCTTGTCCATGAAATGTTAAATATGCCCAAGTTATTATTCATTTTATTAATTTGGAATGGGTTTAAATTTAAAAAAATAAAAATTTTAATTTGGGCTTTCTATTTTTTTCATTCATTTACTTTGTTTCACTCCCCTTGCCCCCTCATTCTATTTATTTGTTTCCCTGTTATCTTGGGACCTCACAAGGATGCCTTAGCTAATGTCAAGGTGAAGGAGTCAGTGACAGGTGAACAGTGGCTTTCTCGGCAATGTGATTCCCTCCGCATGCCTGGCCCTGAGCAGGGTATCTTTCATCCCAAACAAACCAAGTTATCCTTTATCTCAATCAATGGATCCACAGTTTGCTTGTGTCCATGCAAGTTTGGAATGTGGTTCTCTTTAAAAAACGTGTGTAGAATCTCAAGGGAGCAACAATAGGTCAGAGAATAATTTATGAGGATTTGCTGTGTCCTCCCATCATTCTGATCTGGGTTTCACACAGGTCATCAGGGCTGACTGCAAGCATCTTTTTGTGCTAGGTCATCTCACCACGTTTATCTATATGTGCATCAGATAGAATCAACATGTATGCAAGTTAGACACACCAGCCCCCAACACAGAGTCCCCAATCATGCTAGCGGCCAGAGACAATTACTTCTATGATCAGAAGCCTGCCACTAGCTCAGAAGTTGCCTTGTAGTGAGCTGAGTTAGTATGCTCTGAAATTAACCACAGACTATGAGTCTGTAACCTTGCTTTGCATGCAGGTGATTGGGAGTTTCAACAAAAGGGAGGTTTTGAGGTATCTGCCCTAACAAAGGGCTTGAGATTTTGTTCTTTCTTTGTATGTGTGTATATAACAGTGTGGGTATATTTGTGTGTACATGCATGTGTATGTATATTCTTTAGTGTGAAGGTGCACACAGATCATTGCACCTCTGAGTTTAGAGGCTAGATTGCAACCACTGGGGTCATTCCTCAGGTGTCATCTGCGTTGCTGTTCCTTTTTGATTCAGAGTCTCTCGTTGAACCTGAAGCTCTTCGCTTAGGCTAGGATGACTTGCTGGCAGGAATTAAGGGTCCGCTTGTCTCTGCAGCACCACTGCTGAGAGTATGGCCACCTGTACCACACCTGGTTTTTAGATTGGTTCTGACAATTGATCTCCCATTTGTCTCCTTGTAAGGCAATCGCTTTCTTGGCTGTGCTATCTCCCAGCCTGAGAGACACTGTCTTTCTAACGAGCAATGGAAGAACTGGAGAGACGGCTTAGTCCTTAAGAGCTCTGACTGTCTTCCAGATGGCCCAGTTTCAATATATAGTACCCACATGTTATCCACAACCATCTTTATGGTTTCAGAGGTGTTCATGGTGTACATGTTCATGGTGTACAGATACATATGCAGGCAAAAAAAATCTATCCATAAAAAGTAAAATAATAAGCAACTGAATGTTACTGATGTTGCAGGACTGTGGACCATGCTGTGGATGGCGAGGTGCTTTAGCTCAGTGTTTACAAGTTGACATTCACCCACTACAGATTTACTTTATTTAAGTTGTGGCTAGCCAGAGCCATATTCACATGGAATCAGCATAAAATATCTGAGACCAAAAGCCATGAGACGATATTTTCAATAAGTCTCTCTAGGTGGTCCCTGAGTAAAGAGCAATATGATACACAGATGCTATTGCTGTGACAAAATGATATGGGGAAATGCTCCATCTTGAGATCTTGACACAGTGACATGGGAGAGACCCAGGGCTAGGGGAAGTGGAGTGTCATACTTGTGGATATCTGAGCTCCATCAGGAACACAGCATTGAATTTTGTTTTTGTTTCTGCTTTTTTTCCTCTAGGGATTATCCTGCGTATCTGTGGCACTGGGGTTTGTAGAGAAAACATCTTGTGTCTGTATGGATGCGGCACCTGACAGTAATAAATTTGATGGCCTATGGCTTAGGCAGGAAATAGGAGATGGGACATCTGGGAAGCAGAGAGGATTCTGGGATTTGCCAGGCAGGAGATTCTCTTGGGAGATGTGATAAAACAGACACATGGTACTTGAGCACAGGTAACTAGCCATGTCCAGAATGTAGATCAGAATAAGTGGGCTATTTTAAGTTATGATCTACTCAGAAAAGAACATAGCTATATAGTCAAGGTATTTGTAAATATAATTTGTGTCTGAGTCTTATATCTGGGAGCATGGGGCTGGGAGGAATAACGCCCAAACTTCATGTGTTCTCTCGGGTGAATGAACACTTTATTCAGTAATACTTGTCTATGTGGTATTTGTTCTTCCTTCCTGTGTCTGTGATTTTTCTTTTATGAAGTTTTGATTCTTTGTCAGAGGAATGGCTCAGTCAGTAAACTGCTTGGCGTGCAAACACAAGGATCTGTGTTCAGTCCTCAGAACCCATGTGAAAAAGCTCACTGTGTCAGCACATGCCCGAAATTCCAGCACTGTGGAAGCAGAGCAAGGAAGATCTCTGGGACCTGTTGCATAGGCAGTCTAGCCAAAGTGGTACGATCTTGAGAGACTCTGTCTAAAAGAAGATGGGCAGTGTTCCTTACTATGATACCCCAAACTGTCCTCTGTTTTCCACATGCATGCATACAAACACTGTAATACACCTGACACACAACAATATGCAAACACACATGTATGTGAACATACATATTCATTTTCAAGTTTAAATTAGGTCCACATTTAGCAAATATTCTTTCAAAGTCCCTGTTGTTTCTCCTTGCATTCTGGACTCTATAACATGCTTTGGACTTTGTCTATTAGGTTAGAATGTTTAGTGCTGGATAGGATTTGTTTCTAATAGTTCCCTGGGTTATATTATTCTGTTAAACATACATATTTCCTTGGAGTGATATGGGGGATATGGAGGGAATAGGAATTTTATTGATCAAATACATTATTAATGTTCATGAAATTCTCAGACAATAAAAAAACACATACAGAATTCTGCAGCTT
Source organism: Rattus norvegicus (assembly GCF_021556685.1). Classification (NCBI taxonomy): domain Eukaryota; kingdom Metazoa; phylum Chordata; class Mammalia; order Rodentia; family Muridae; genus Rattus; species Rattus norvegicus. Next base: position 115,039,970 of record NC_141537.1, on the reverse strand, counting down.
GGATGTCACCTAGACTTCACATTCTGAGCTTCACTGAACCATGTTCAGGTCAAGATAGGCTGTTCCAGGCTTTTTCTGCTCATCAGAGTCTATTGATGATTTCTCTGCCTGGCAGATGATACCATAGACCAGATTGAGCTAGCATATGTCTTGCCAACAGTGGCCAAAATCACCCTGTATATATTTATGTTGTAATCACTAGGACAGATCCCCGAGGCTGTTTCTTGTGCCCAAGGAGTGTTATTTTGTTGGTGAAGATGAAGTCTCAGCTGCTCAAAGGGTTACACAATATTTAGACCTCAGTGGACACAGACATCCTCTCTAGGAGTGTGTGTTCTCTCTGGAAATGTGAAACTTCCCAGGCAGGGAAAGGGCATAGGAACCTGAATACATGGCAATTTGTATTTAGTACATTTTTTTAAAAACATAAAATGTTTTAAGAAAAATTTAAGATGCTTAAAAGAGAAGTGAATTTCAAAGCCTTTGGAATTATCCAAGAAAAACTAACGAGTGTCACTTAATCCTAAATGGAATGAAAATTTTAACTCTTTATATCCTGAGGTGCTTTGTTTCATGGATGCTATGTTCCATCTGTCTGTCTCCTGTTATCCCAGCACCCCTTGTCCTCCGTAAGTGCAATAATGTCAGAATTTTCCCGGGTTCAAGAGCCTTCCCCTAACATCTTTGGCCAAAAGGCAAATTCTGTTTCTCTCTCTCTCTCTCTCTCTCTCTCTCTCTCTCTCTCTCTCTCTCTCTCTTAGTTTTATCATCATTCCAACACTTCTTAACTAGACAGTGCACACCCTGGTGCCACCTTTTAAATATTGATTTTACTATATTGATGCATTATCAATATGCACGATTACTCAGTGCTGTGTAGTGCTGGGATACGGATGTATCTCAGTGGTACCGTGTATACTTAGTAATGTTATACTTCTATATCATTACGCTATGTGTAATTATCTGATAGGACCATTAACTTGTATCACTTGAAACATTTATATTTTTGGATAAAAGCATTTAGAATTCTTTCTATTGGCTATTGCGAAACGTTCAATTCATTGCTGTCAGTCAGAGTTATTCTACTGTGGTAGGGAAGATTAGATATTCTTCAATCAACCATGGTCAGGATTGGCTACCATTAACTTAACCTTGCCAATCTTTCTTGTCACACTCAGGCCTTGGCGTTCACTAGTTATTTTTAACACAATCCCATGCTTATTATAAATGGAAATTTACTGTTTTATATCAACATATGTTCGTGTATTGCTTTCCATATATTACTTCGCTATTCACTGGGGATAGGTAACAAAGCATACCTAGTTGATTTCACCTTCAAAATTTTAATACTACTATGGATGGGCATTCCAAATGCATGCTGCCATGCAGCTCATTATGCTTGAAAAAGTGTCTTCCTAGAGGAGTGAACAAATAGCCTTTGAAGTAAACAGTTTTAGAAACAAAACAAAAAAATACCAATCTAGAAAATATTTGGTATGTGTACAGAATAGCATCTGACAACTGGGGCTCCAATATGGCAAGAATGAACAATTCCAGTATGTACATGGTGATGTGGAAAGAATATCTGGGAGCAGAAGCTATTTAGAAGTTGGAAGCAGCAAGCAAACAGTTGACATAATTTAAGAAAATAGCATGAAGACCGACAGTCACGCGATTAGTTTCCAAGCCTGAAAATCATCTAGTGACTTATGTATCAGTTAATTTTCTCATTGCTGAGATCAAATATTAAACACAAGAGACTTAAGGGTGGAAGACTTGATTTTTGTCTGCCACCATCCTACCTGGCACGGAGTCCATGAAGGAATAAGCCTAAGGTTGGTCACATTGTCAGGCAGCAGAGAGAAATGAGCGCTGGTGTTCAGTTGACTTCCCCTCTCCATTCAGTCCTAGGTGGAATGGTGACTTTTACACTTTTTAGTGTGAGTCTCCCCACCTCAGTTAACCCAATCTGGAAACTTCCTCACAGACATGCCCAGGGATGGCTCATTTAGAGCCTGCCTACTTGATAATTAATAATAAAGCTGGAGAGATGACTCAGTGGTTAAGAACACTGACTGCTCTACCAGAGCTCCTGAGCTCAATTCCCAGCAACCACGTGATGGCTCGCAACCATCTGTAATGGGACCCAATGTCCTAAAACAGTATATATATATATATATATATATATATATATATATATATATATGTAGCCAGTAATAGAGAGAGATCATTGTATTCACAATTGTGTTCAAAGTTGCATTTAAATTTGGACATTAAAGAAAATGTTGCTGAACACCTAGTTTAAAGGAGTCTGGATGAAGGTTATTTGTTGAGGTACAGTAGAGTACTGTAAGATAGAACTCCATAGTTTGTGGATTTCACCAGCTTAGTCCAGAAGGTAAAGGTTTCTCTTTATTCATGGTGGAGTGCTTGCCTGGCAGTTTGGCTTCAGTCCCTAGTATTGTCGTTCCTCCAAAAATGAGTCTGAGAGAAAGCACAGGAAAGCTATTTACACTAGCTGGCCCTTAGGGAGCAATGACAGCTAGCTGCTATGTAAAGAGGAATCTATTTCATCTCTCACTTTAATTAGTAATATCCTAAAGTATTTCACAATTTCAAAGTGGGATGCCAACTGCTCACCTGAGATTAATAGACCTTAACTTATTATAGAACAAGTCACTTGGATAATAGTTCCTAATATAAAAACTTAACTTTTTAACTGTGAATGGATCCCCACAATGTACATAAATAAACATCCCTTTAAGGGTATCTGTCAATATAATCATAATTTCAATTAGATTATAACCCTCTAGTCTTTAATAAATCCTAGCATTTATTATAGCATGGTTGGGTTATGTGTCTCCTTGGTAACTGTATTTATAAATGAGGGTAACTTGATATTTCATTGATTTTATTTGCGATCTCAGTAGACCTCACCACTATGTTTCAATTTAAGAGTTGGGGCAGATAATTTTTAGGAAGTTAAAAAAGAAAGAGAGAAGAGAAAGAAGAAAGAAAGAAGGAGAGAGAAAGAAAGAAAAAGAAGGAAAGATGGATAAGAGAGAAAGAGAACATGGCTGTGATGGTTAATATTGTCAGCTTGTCAGGTTCTAGAAACACTTAGGAAACATGTTTATTCTGTTACTAGAAAAGTCATGCATGGGCAATGTAATACAATAACTCTCCCCAAACTTTGTCTTCTGTTCATGGGTATCAATCTCACCTCATTGAAACTGCCTCCTGTCCGGATTTATGACTCCTTAGGGTTTTTGTTTGTTTGTTGTTTTGTTTTGTTTTTCCATTTAGTCATTTATAGGACCAGGCTGGAATGTGTGAACTCTGCATAGAGTTAATGAGATCTACCCATAGATATCCATTTTCCCCCAGCCCTATTTACTGAAAAGACTGCTCTTTCCACAACTTTTAGCAAGAATCAACAGAACATTTATACATGAGCTTACCTCTGGGATCCCTATCCTGTTGTATTTGTTAATGTTTCCATGATATCTTCATTTTGTTTTAATTATGATGGCTTTACTATGCACTTTGAAACCTAGAGTGGGATATATAATTGAAGGACAGTCCAACTTACATAAAATAAATTCCTCAGTGTTGTGATCTAGTAAGCCCAGCGTTTTCCCTAAGAAGTCTCCTAAGTTTTGACTATAGAGCTTTGACAAATGAGAGATGGAGAAATTTGTGCAAGAAGCGTCTACATTGAAATGTTAGCTATTCTGAGAGAGGAGATAAAGAGAATAAGAGTGAGAGAGAGCAAGAGAGCAAGAGTGAGTGAGGGAGGGAGGGATAGAGAGAGAAAGAGAGGCAATACTAAACTGAGAATAGAGATTTCCTGTACCCACTTTGGCAGTGGACTGTGCAATAGAAGGAGTCTCATATTATAGCCTCCTGTTAGTCTCCTCCGTGCTGACTCCCAGCACCATTTTTACTTTTTTTGTTTTGGTTGTTGGTTAGCCCTTCCTCAAGGACCCAAGATCATTTCCTCTCTCTTTTCTTTGCTCCACAGCTGAGATGAATCTTGAAGGGCAGAGGAAGACTACGCAGGTTCAAAAACTTGGCTGATGATCACTGGGGGGTTACAGGGGGTGACTGGCTGTGCCCTCAATAAAGTAGCTCAAGCCTAGTTTCTCTTGAAGAGCTGGTCCTTTGGGCAGAACAGAGGATGGCGATGCTGGCTGGGCTCAGGTGTGCTGGAGAGATAATGGATGCGCATTTAAAGTTAATTAATAATACAATTCAGGAGAAGATCAGTGACAAATAAATGACACAGACAGCTAGTATTGGGAGTCCAGAGGGGTTTAATAGCTATTTGTGGGTTTGACTTGCATGGAGACAACTGCCCGTTGTGCTTACATCCAGCAATTACTTTTCTATTAACTTTGTCTGTAGGGTGGCCAAGTGCCTGGCATTGTTCATCACCTCTGTTTAATTTCACTGTTTTTATTCTCATCACATGGTAATTGGCAATGTTTGGATACCATCTTTTCAAGTAGTGTGTATTTTTTTTCTTTAGAAAATGAGGACAATAACTTTCGCCATGATTCTTATAACCTTGGCCCACCACTTAATTTTCCTCTTGTAATTATGTCAAAGAATGCTTAATAGCCAGTACCGTATTTGCTGGGAGAAAAGTCTGAGCTGGTACCGGACATACTTCATGTCTCTAAATTTGTTTCCTTTTCTTTATAATGGGGATGTTAGAGTGACAGGATTCTTCCAAGCCCCAAACATCCTAACATGCTTTTAACTGCTCTGTGAAAGAATTAGCAATCGCCCATGAACTTCAGGAATACCACATAATAACCTCATATCTATATTTTGCACCAGGACTTTACCTGCCCTTTAAGTTTTAATTAACATAATGTGCAATTAGAGCAGACTCTAGAATGTGATGATGCTTGAATCTTATAACTAAGTAAAATAGGGCTCAGAAAAGTTAAGTGGCTTTTCCTGATTATGTGCACAGAGCAAGGACCAGTGTGAGATAAAAGCTGATCTAGTTGTTTGTTTACAGGCTCAGTGTTCACAATAGCCCTGAACTTACTCCAGTGCCAATGAATTTAGAAAGGTTATACTAGGAAAGGACCTGAATGAACTCGGAGCTTGAATCATTCTTCAAGAAGTCAGTGTTTTAGCATCACTTTGTCTCCAGAACTCCAAGCTTTTAACATCTTGGGAACATAGCTCCTTTGTTTGCGGGAGTGTCTGAGTTGAGCAGCATCTATTGTTTACTTTGAACTGGTCATGACAGGTAATGTTTCTGGAAAAAGGAACACTTAGACCTAAACAGATGGTCCCAGATCCAGGAAGGACAGTTTTGAGACAAGGTAAAGTGAGCAGAAGCGTACGGTGCCCATCTTTAGAAATGGAGACAAAGTGAGGTCTTCTGGCCCTATGCAGGTGATGGATGAAGAAGACACTTGGGAAGCAAACATCAGAAGGATCTGTCTTAACCTTTGATCTTATCTAGCCATGCCAGAAAACAAACAATACAGAATGTCTCCATGCTAGGAAGAGGAGAGCCACAGAATTCTGCACAGGGTTATATTGATTCGACACCGGAGTGATGGAACTTTGAGCCAGAGATGGCAGACTAGAAGGTAGATCAAACAAGTGGGGGAGCCACCTCTGTGTCCTAAGTTAGTACCTCTCTAGGCCAACTGATATAGCCCCTAATATCATGGAATATAATATGGGGAAATTTCTCCATTGAAGTCCAAGCATTTGAAGAGTTATTTGAGGGGGCTAGAGAGACGTCCCAGCTTCTCAGAGCCCTTGCTGTTCTTGAAGGGGACCCGAGTTAGATTAGATGAGGCAGACAGCTTACAATAGCCTGTAATTCTAGTCACCAGATAGTCGAGGATCTCTTATGATCTCCATAGAGACTTTCGTGCACATGTATGCATAAGTACTTTTCTCTACAGTTAAAATATATAGACTGAGAGGCTATATTTATGAATATATGTGTATATACATTCAATATATGTGTCCATATATTCAAGCAAAAAATTAGTGAAAAAAGAGGCTGTGGATTTAAAGGAGAGCTGGGAGGGATATACAGGAAGATATAAAGGGAGGAAGGGGAAATGAGAGATGTTATTATAATCTCAAAACTTAAAAAAACGTGTCAGTTAAGGTCAGCTTTCTATAGAATGTGAAATAGTGTTGTGATCTTTCTAATACACTGGAAAGTAAGTACACATGCTGTTTTTGCACACACACATTTACAATTGCTATCTATTTGTATTTTCCCTGTGAATATTTCATGCAACTTTATTTAGAGGAAAGGGGCTCAGAGAATTCTTAGGGTGGGTAAAAATGCAAAGATTTCAATTTTATTTAGTTTTGTTACTATTTTCAGTTGTATTGCTTTCATACATAGAGTCAGTCATTATGTTCAGACTCACCCCTTATCCTCTCTATGCCTCTCCCCTTCCTGCTAGTTACCTTCTTTCCATACAACTTCTTCTGTCTTTTCATTTGGCTAGTGGGTATCCAGGAGACCGAATTTTATCCCTCACCTCTCAAACTCCTGGCTCTTATTTTCTCTCTGCTCCCTCTTCTATGACGTTCCTTGTCTCTTATTTCTTAATCCTACTTTTATCCCACTTAAACACTTTAGAAATCAATAAATCTATTTAGGTCTTTCTAGTCCTTCCAATAAATTAGTAAGATGAATCTTTTAGGAAAATGCAAATACCTATTGAATTTATTGTACTAGACAGGTGCTTTAGCCAATTAAGTAATAGAAATACAAATTTAGCTATTGGAATTTTTAAACAGAAACATTCAGTGTAGCTTTAATAACATAGTAAACCATTGTAATGTACTTGCATATGTTGATGTTTCACATGATGTTTGCAAAGTCAGATATTCAAAGTTATTGTCCTCCAAAAGATGAAACATCTGGAATTTTAAATCAAATTTCTTTCCCTCCTCTTCCTTTCATCTTTTAAAAATCCATTCTTTGCAAGTTCTGTATTCCCAACAATCAAAGTGTTACACACACCACTGACTCATTTTTATTACCATGCATCAGATGAAAGCCCCCTTATTTCATTCAGTCGATAACATTAGCTTTCAACTTCAGGGGCATATTCAACCATGGAAATTTCCTCCCTGTAAAACTAACCACAGAGGGAGATGTGGCATACAGCACCACAATGAGCCACAGCTTTTGCTTGCATGTAAATTAGAACAATGATGCCCAGCAAACTGGTCTGAAATGAGAAAGCCTTTGATAATAACAGCTTCAATTTACATGATGCTCTACCTCCTGAGGATGTCAAAGATCTTCCAATACATTACAATTTAGAAAGGCTAAAAATCATCGAGTTCTGTGCCAGCATTCTCACAAGATATTAAAGTCTGTTCTATGAGCAGAGCAAGGACTCCCACATATTATTAATTTGCTACATCTCTAATGTGCTAAGGACATGTTTTGAAATAAATATTTCTGATCATGTCCTTTACAACTGGGAGAATTATTTACTGGATGTTGCAACAGAGGGTTGTAGAGTGTTTCCATAGAACTTTCAGACATAATCAATCCCTTCCTATACAGACAGAAAGTAGAGCCCTCCTCATCTCTGTGTCTGGATGATCCATTTCCTGGGGTAATCTCCCCAAGGAATGATTAAACAGTCTGTTCTCTAATGAACCTCATAGAGATGTGTTTTAAAGAGGAATTGGTATTTTAACAGGATCTGTCAAATGGTTGCTAGTGAATTATGATATAGAGAAGCTAGCTATTTGTATTAGAAGAAATAATTCATAAACAGAAAAGATGAAATCCAGTACATACTTTGTGAGTAAGCCTGTTCTTTAAAGATGTATTTTATTTTGAATTATGTATATATGTGGGGGTAAGTGCCTATGTAGAGATGTCCACAAATCCTCCTGAGCTGGAGTTCTATGTGGCTGTGAGTCTCCTGAAGAGCACGCTAGGACCTGAACTTGAATCATCTGAGTGCTCAGTCACTTTCCAAGCCCCTCTACATGTGAATCTTAAAAGAAAAACCCTAACATCATTTTCTTACTGATAACCTGCCTTTGATGATCACTTTACAAGGCATGGACCTAAGGAAGAAATCATTTGAGCTGAACAGAAAATGAAGTGGATGCATTCTCTGCAAGCTTCTCATTGTTATAAACATCATGGAACTAGGAGAACACCAAGTCCTGTAGGATACCAGCTTATGCCCCTAGACTATAATATAGCATAATGTAGAGTATCCTGCAACTTCGTAACATGACACCTTTTTCTACCACTGCACTTCCTGGAATAACCTGAATACTCTTAAAGGAAAGCATATTTTTCAGTGTAGTAAGATTTCAAAAGTAGATATACACCTCCATGAAACCTCTGACACCCAAACTTAATATATTTAGTCTAGAAAGGCAAGCTGCTCCTAGGAGTACTATTTCTGCCATATTTATCCTTTTGAGAGCCATTTACCTTTTAGGAGTGACAAGCTTTAGATACATTAAGGGGGAAAACTGATGGCTAAGAAGAGTGGGTACCATTTGAATGACAATAGATTTAGTGTAGATGCTGTTCTTGATTTATTTATGATGAGACAGAGCTATAAAAAGGGTGCATTTGGCATGAAAATCGACAGAGATACAAGAAGCCTTCTAGAAATAAGATGTTAGCTAGGATGTGGGCTCTTCTCAACCACCCACTCTTGTCTGAATTCTGATCTATAAACTCTTTTAAGTGTCTGGGGAGGGTCAATATATTGCTTCTGGAATCTGAGAATGCCGGTACACAATTACAAGCAGAATGTCTGGATGCCAATTTGCAGCTATTTCCAATTCGTTGAGTCCAGGGTCATGTTAGTGTTTGAACGGTAAATGTCATTATCAACTCATGTCTGTTAAAAAGAAAAAGAAAGAGGGATAGATAGAAAGAAAAAGGGATAGAGAAAAAGAGAAAAAAGGAAAAGACGGAAAGAAAAGAAAAAGAAAAGAGAGAACTTGGGATCTGAAAGGAAGGCTCAACAGCAAACAATACTTCGCTTGAAGACCTGAGTTCAGATGTCAGCTCCTATCTTCCTGAAATGAGGTGCAAGTGACTTTGGCATGCTCTTTGGATGCCATGGGCACCTACATTTGCATGCTTCTACCCCACAAAGACTTTATTTTTTTTAAATGACAATATCCAGGTTTAATTTATGTATACAAACACAGATGTATGTAGGTATTTAGATATGTGCATGTATGCTATGAAACCAGAAAGTGGATCAAGTAAGGGGAAGAAAGGATCTTAAGAGGGCAAAGAAGAAGCGATGGAATACATATACTAAGCAGGGGATGGAGAGAAGGCTCAGCAGTTAAGAACACTTGCTCCTGCTGCAGGGAACCCAAGTTCACTTCCCAGTAGCCATGATGGATAAGTCATAGTACCTACTATTCAAGCTCCAGGGCATTCCACACCCATGTCTGGACTCTAATACACACACGCACACACACACACACACACACACACACACACACACACACACAAATACACACACAATTAATATAAAATAAATCTTTAAGGAAATAGAGTCTGTCACTATGTAGAGTAAAAAGGGTGCCAGTCAGAGGAGGTCAGAGGACACAGGGCTGAGGAGAGGGGAAGGAGACACATCATATGCCACATAAGTATGAAAATGCAAGAGTGAAACCCATGACTTTCAACACTACGTTAATAAGAACAAAAATATGAAAAGCTAAAATAAGGATAGAATTCATCACGTGGTAGCTACAGCACAGAAATCTGGGAGGTCCATGAGGCCAAGACAATGCTCCTTGCTTGAGACTCTTTCAAGCCAGTGACACACTGTTGCCACATCCGACCTTCCACCATTCTGTTCTTCCCTTGAATCGTTTGTTAATTTCAGTTGTTTCTGGGAGGAAATTATGCAAATTCAGACACACTTTGCCATCTTTCCAGGGGTTTCTGTGTCTCTCTTTGGAAAGCCAATAGCAGGAAAATGTTTCTTGTGTTGTCAAGATGTTCTCCACTCTGTTGTTTGCCTTCCTAGTTGAACATACAGACGCTTGGCTTAAATTCAGCCCTGCAGTTTGCCTGCAGTTGTGGATCAGGATTTTAGAATTTGTTACACCTAATGATTTCCGTATTTTTCTCAAGGGCATTAAAATCATATGCTATGTCTATTTACTGCAGCATCCATTCCTCTGTTGCCTTTATTAAAATTGTAAATAAGAGCAAAACTCCACAAAAGAGAACATGCGGTTTTTAACATAGGACACGTTCTCGAGTGTTATCTGAAGGAATAATGAAAACAACCAAGCCATTGTGGTCCCAGTCCTTGGAGTTGGTTTGTGACTCTTTGTAGCCCTGTGACCTTGGGTGGCGTACGTAGACTCTGTCGTCCTTTGTGTTTTCTTACAGATGAAACAGGAAGGATAATACTGGCAGCTCGCCACCTCAAGGTGCTAGCTATAAAGTGTTAAGAGATGTTAGCCCCAGCGAGCAATACTGTGTGATGGTTAATCTGTCTGGATTTAGAGTCACCATGGAAACACACCTCTGGGGTTACCTGTGAGAAATGTTCTGGATTAGGTTAATTGAAGCAGAAATACCCACTTTAAATGTGAGTAGCAGCTTCCCACGGGCTGGGCTCCAGACTGCATGAGCAGAGTAGCCTGACAACTATGGCCCTAACTTTCAGCCTTCTCACTGTGGATGCTGTCTGAGCAGCTGCCCTCCTGCCCTGTGGTCACACCTTCAGCTATGTGCTGCGATGAACCTTTTCTTCCTTAAGTTGCTTCCTGTTGGGTATTTGGTTTCAGCTAGGACAAAAGTAACTAAGAGATTTTTGTAAGGCTCTGATCATGGAGAGTAGCTATGTTACCAATTATTAACATCACACAAATTTCAGCCATAGTAAAGTTATTTCAGTTGATGCTTCCGGCTTTATTTTGTGTGAATGAAACGTAAGGTTTAAATGTGTTGTTTTTCTTTCAATTGCTCTTACTCCAGAACTATTATTGAATAATTTATTTGAGTTAACTTTTTATAATCATTCTAATTTTCAGTTACTTCATATTTAATGTGACTCTAAAAGTCATGTTCAACCTTGTATTATTTTTATAGCATGAATAATACATATTCACTTTAGGATAAGTAAAAATGTGTTTGCTCCTCCTATCTAGAGCTGGGAGATGATTCAAATGGAAAAGGCACTTGCCACAGAAGCAAGACTACAAGGTCCATACCTGAAGCACCCATATAAAATTCAGGTGAGCATGTGGCCTGCTTGCAACTTTGGACTCAGGAGATGTATTCATGAGCTCTCTGGGGTAGTTGGCTAGCTAGAGTGGATAAATTGGCTAGCCTAGGATCCAGCAAGAAACCATGCTTCAGGAATAAAATTGAAATCCATTAAAACAAGTCACAAGTTCAATGACTGGCCTCCATGTACATGTGCCCACGTGTTAATCTACACACATGCAGACACCCATAATAACACACACACACACACACACACACACACACACACACGCACACATGCACACGCATACTTCATGACACTGAGGAAGCCATGACACTAGGGCAAAAGCAGAAGGCTGGCCTATCACAAATAGAAATAAGGGGGAGAGGTGCAGAGGCACAGGCAGAGGTGAGATAGAAAAGCAATACCTAAAATAATAAACCCTTCCTTCCTGAAGCTGCCTTTGAGTATGATATTTTTTCATAGCAACAGAAAAATAGCTAATACACCCCATTGTTTTAATTTCTCTAAACTCCACAAATTTCTGAATTTGTGATAATTTTCAGAGCTGATTGTTTCTTACTTTCCCATATTTAGTACACCCTGAATTCACCTGCATGCTCCTGGTGAACAGTTCTTGCCTCTTCACATTGCTACTGTTTTTTAAGAACATGCTATTCTGTGCAGACGCTCCAAAAAATAATTTATCAAATGTTTAACATCCTCTTACCATGGACCCTAACTTTCTTTTTCTCTATAGCCCTGAACCATCAAGTAAGCTGTCTTGATGGCAGTTATTACTGCTTTAACTACCTACTTATATCATAATGGTAGACTGGCCTCAGTGGTCTTAGGTAGACAATGTCTATGTTGACCGTCATTGGTGTAGCTCACCTCTGCACTGTCTTCACTGGTTCAGAGATTGGCACATCCTTCTGACAGTACTCTTAGTCACCAATGATGAGGTGCATAGCATGTCCACACTGGCTCTTAAGCCTTCTCCTAATGTAAACTGAAATAACCCCTCATCAATCCTTCCATTGATCAGAGCGAGTGACATGGCTATAATTCAAGAGACTGAGGAAGGAGACTCAATCTGTTCCTGAGAACTAACAGCACCAAATTCATTTCCCTGCTCTTTTGCTCTCTCTAGCTGGCTGCACTTGTAAACGTGTAGTTTTACCTATGGTTGCCAGTGCCGCTGAATATTCTTGAACCACTGAGATAAGTCGGGAATCAGGATGAACTTAGGAAGACAAGGTGTCAGAATTTAGGAGGTTTGGGTCTCAAATTCAGCCTAAAAATGACAGGATTAGAATCTCCCATTTAAGAAGAAAAAAAACCCTCTAAAATGTGTGTCCCAAATAATTTATTTGTCTTTGTTCGTTCTGTTCCTTCCTCCTCATTAACTTCTGCCTCCTGATAAGTATGATGAACCAAGGAGTCTCAATCCACTGAGGTATCACCAGAGCTACCTGTGGATACTGGAGCTGAGCTAACATTTTCTTTTATGTTCATTTGTTACAGGAAACCATATAGGTCCTGCAGTGAGCAGCTGCGAGTCTACATGATACTAAGGTCCTGAAATTTTCATGATGGAAACTGACTAATGACTAAAACACAAAGGAACACTCTAGACTCTTTCTTATATATAAAAATTAGAAAATAATAGCTTTGAGGAAAGGACAGGGCATTTAGTGCACAGGAAATGACTTCTCAAATAAACATGACACCCATACACTTGGACAGGATTTTCCATATCCACCCGGGAAAGGGAATCTAGTATCTATGATTATAACAGTGCACTAGCTATGGCCACACTTTGTGTGGGTAGAAATTGAATTCCTGCAGCAGCCAGGTCCCTGTATTTGCTGATGCATAATGAGGGTACTCCGACTTAGACTGTTTATCCCCTAGAGTCCCATTAAACTAAATACACTTGCCTTAAGCCACCTGCCTTTGGGCAGCCGCAATAGAAATAAAATCAGATTCATTTCCCATCTTGATAAATTGGCATTAACTACTACTTTATCTGAAATAAGCTTGATAATTAGTGTCTCTGATTACATGGAGAAAATTGTTGAATCTTTTAGAATGCCTTTTAAAAAAATGCAGCCTTTCGAAATTTGCTGCAGTTGAGGGAGGAGATTGAAAGCCCCGAGCCAGTCGTGGTTGTGATGAGTGTCATTAAAATAGCAATCTTTTTTTGGAAGCTCATCTTGTCCCAAGTAAGTGTGATTTAGGAATATGAGAACACCTGTGCTAGGGTGGTGAATTCTACCTTACTGCTCTAATACCCACTAGGAATGAGGGCTAGAAAGAAAGAAATTGATACTGTGAGTGACAGATCTATTTAGCTGACTAATCAGAAAGAAAGGAAAGGGCTCCCAGGGACAGGACGATCACAGGGCCACCGTCCATCTCTGAGCCTGCTTTTATTCACAGCCAGTTGCAAATAACTCACTTTACTGATATTACAGTCCATAACACTGACCACACACAATGAGCTTGCTGTCCTCAGTGATATGGGGAATATTTCCCAGTTGGATCTTGCCAGCTTTTCAGAAAACAACGGTGGTGGATTTTTGTTGTATCTGGCTCCCACAGAATCTTTTCTTCTATCCTTTTCTCTGTGAGGATACACAGAAAGACTCCTTAGACTGGAGGGAACATCTCTTCTGTGTTTCTGGAAGCTTTCTCCAATGATACACACACTTGGCTGAGGCATTAGTTGATGTCAGGGAGAACAGGCAGAGAGCACTGCCTGCCTGCTATTGTTTGAAGCTGGGCACGTATACAGCTGTGGCTACAGAGAAAAGGGGAACTTTGTGAGGCATGGTGCAAGCTAGAAAGAAGAAAGAATATGTGAAATTATTGAAAAGGGATAGAAGAATTGGTGAAGATCAACAGTGTTCATACTATGGATTGTCTGATTAAACTAATGATAATGATACTCTTTCTACAAAATTTACCCTGCACATGGGTATTCTAAAAATAAAATTAAATTCTACAGCAATCTCATAGGTCCATGTAAGAAATAAGACAGTAATACCATTTCAAAGTGGTTTGAGCCAGCTTAGTTTCAAATACAGTAAAGACGAATTTCTGGGTTCCCACTCAAACTTTCCTACCTTAACTACCTATCAACCAAGTTCTGCTAGTCTAGTTACTCCCTTCTCCATCAAAACAAAATTTAGTGCGAAACATTACTAACATCCAAGCTTGCATAAAAAGTCATGTGCCTAATAAGCTTTTTAAAAAATCATATCGTAGAACGCAGATGGACTTATGCATTGTCTATATGAAGAAAGGCAAAGCTGAGAGGCAGAAGGAAAGACTGGGATAACTGACATAAGATTGCAAAACCCAGTGTATTTCCCCCATGAGGAAAGGGAGGGAAAAGCATTTGGAGATGACACTGGGCATTGGAAAATCACAAAATAAACCCTTTGCTTTTACTTATGAGTCTCTAGTACTCTTAATTCGAGGTAAAGTTTCAGGTATTTTATGGTCGCGACAGCTGTTCTTATAACAGTCATTGTTTCTCTAGATAACAGACAAGGGTTTGGATGCAAGTGAGTGGTTCCATAGTCCTTCCCTGTTCCTCAAGGGTTGCTTTGTGCCTATACCATTATCCAACATGGGGGCTAAGGTTGTAAGATAACTTGAGACCTTTCTTTTGAAACTGTGTCAAGGTAGTCTTTTGGTACTTTTCAGTGTTATTATTATTCCTGAAGTTTACAATGTGATGAGGTTAGACATGACATGGTTAACCTCACATTCAAGTATCATAATGAGCAGCTAACCAGAGATAATAAGAGAGACACTTGGAAGAAGCGACTTGATTAGAAATCTGTTTACTGTTTATACACAATGGATCTGTTGGTTTCCACTCTACAGATTGGAAAATAAGGGAGAAGTTAAGAATTTTCAATATCAAGTTCTTCCTTTAAAACCATAGATCAACATTTACTTCTGTCCAAGAACCCTGAAGTAGAAATATTGTGTGGGTTTCTTGCTTTGCTGATGAATGTGGTCCAGCAAAAAGCCACAGGAAATGTGTATGAAATACAAAGCTTCAAGGTCTCGCCATCTTTCAAGTTGAGCTGAAGATTATGAAACTTAAAAATTTGCCAGAACTTAAAAGCAAGCCCATCTGATGTGATTGGAACACATGGTAGCATCTCTCATGTAAACAAAAGAAGTTTCTAGCAAAGAGTCCTTCATGGTTCAAGATATATACTCCTTGCATCCTGTGGTAAAGGATTGGCCTCTGTAGAGTGTTCATCCTAGGTTGCTATAATTATTAACCCAAACTTGCCTCCATATATTCTTCTACTTCTGATCTTCTTATAATTGGACTTACGATTACATTTTACTGCTTCCCTGACAGGAACAATGACCTATATATTTCAAAAATGATCATGTGTTTGTGTTTTGTCCAGACATAGACTTTTGACAGTGTAAGATATACAATGGATATAAAAAGTAATAACTCCATGGGCTGATGAGCAAATAATATGCACTTTATAGAATAAAATGTATAAATTCTGTTACTTCAGTAAAATATGTGCCATAGAATAATGAATTTTTCCCTCTATCTTTCAGAGACAGATATCCTTTGCTTCATGGGAAACAAGGCTAAAGATATTTTGGAAAGCAATCAACTATGCATACTGTTTTTAAAATTAATAGATTAAAAAATTATAGGGGCTGGGGATTTAGCTCAGTGGTAGAGCGCTTACCTAGGAAGCGCGAGGCCCTGGGTTCGGTCCCCAGCTCCGAAAAAAAGAACCAAAAAAAAATTATAGTTAGGTGTACTAGCATTTATTTCAATGTTGCCAGGCTTTGAAAATATTTTTAATTTTCTATATTAGGGTACTGGGACTGAACTTACTGTAACTGGTCTCTACAGTAACAGACTTGCTGGTAGTCTGTGATTCAAATGAGCTAGGAGTTAGGAAATACTGAAGAAACATATGTGGGGTGGTGTCCTCCTTTCACCAGGTAGAAATCTATCCGTTATTGTAGGATTATGTATACCTACTATCTAACAAGTAAAGATTAGCTCATCCTCTTTCCAAGACTCTGTTTATTTCTAGTCCATGTGAAGAAGGAACAAGGAATGAGACAAAAATAATGTGGGGCTAGCCAGAGAAGCATGTGCAATACACTGGGTGTCATACTACTCCAGAAAACTGACTTTCCCTCCTTCAGAAGCCAACAACTTCAAATACTTCCAACAGCAAGGGTGGGGCTTGTGAGTCACTCAAATCTTCCATAGTAGGATGTTAACTGGCTTGATCTTTTACAGGTCCCATGGAGGCAACCAGAGCTGTTGTATGAAGATATTTTCTCTTTACTAGATAATACTTCAGATAAAACTAGAAACATAAAACCCAATATTTTTTCCATTTTTATTAACTTGGGTATTTCTTATTTACATTTCTATTGTTATTCCCTTTCCCAGTTTCCGGGCCAACATCCCCCTAACCCCTCCCCCTCCCCTTCTAGATGGCTGTTCCCCTCCCCATCCTTCCCACATTACTGCCCTCCCCCCAACAATCACATTCACTGGGGGTTCAGTCTTGGCAGGACCAAGGGTTTCCCCTTCCACTGGTGCTCTTACTAGGCTATTCATTGCTACCTATGAGGTTGGAGCCCAGGATCAGTCCATGTATAGTCTTTGGGTAGTGGCTTAGTCCCTGGAAGCTCTGGTTGGTTGACATTGTTGTTCATATGGGGTCTCAAGCCCCTTCAAGCTCTTTCAGTTCTTTCTCTGATTCCTTCAACAGGGGTCCTATTCTCAGTTCAGTGGTTTGCTGCTGGCATTCGCCTATGTATTTGCTGTATTCTGGCTGTGTCTCTCAGGAGACATCTACATCTGGTTCCTGTCAGCCTGTATTTTTTTGCTTCATCCATCTTATCTAGTTTGGTGGCTGTATATGTATGGGCCACATGTGGGGCAGGCTCTGAATGGGTGTTCCTTCAGTCTCTGTTCTAAACTTTGCCTCCCTATTCCCTCCCAAAGGTACTTTTGTTCCCCTTTTAAAGAAGGAGTGAAGCATTCACATTTTGGTCATCCTCGAAAATATCATCCTGAGTGAGGTAACCCAATCACAGAAAAACCCAATATTTTAAGACTTTTAAACAGAAAGGGAGAAAGGATTAATGGATGACATTCTTGTCCATCATCTGTGTTAAAAGGGAGAACAATTTACCTTACTGAATCCCAAGGACTAGATGGAAGATGGGGTTCAGAGTGGAGTTATTGTGGACTTCTCTTATTATGTCCTGAGTGTGGTAACATTTGATTATTACCTGATATTATTTGAGAAATACTGAAGAGATCTTGGTAGAAATATCTTGCCTCATTAAATTTGAGTTAAGTCTTATGAAAACTTACATAAGAGTTGGGGCAGCCTGCTTATCCATGTACAAGTTAAGATCTTGTTCAATGTAACCTAACAGAGAAGAATCAGGATTCATCAGATAATGATAGAAGACGATTTGGGATATGATGGGACAGCCACGTTGGATGTTACAGAAAACAGAGGCTCTACCATGCTCAGAATATCATTTTGTCATTGCTGTCTGAGAACTCAATTGGTCACATTACTGCTGTTTGATCAAATAACCACTGTGGCAAGAGGGACCCCATGTGAACCCAGTGTTTTGTGCTTATCTTCTTTTGGAGTACAGGGTTCTATAAATGAAAATACGGTTGGAATATGCTTGTACATTTCACCTTTTCTCATAATAGGAGCTCAAGTGAAAATTGTGAAGTGGGTGTAAAATTAAAACAGAATGTAAACGTCTTTGTGGGGAAAAATGTAGGGCATATGCCAGCAAAGTAGGGCAGTGGCCAGCATAGCTGCTCATGTAAGCATGTCACAGGTGAGCCAATGGTCACCTAATCTTCCTCGAATGGATGAGTCAATGAACAAAATATCAACAGAATTAGAAAAGGCTCTTTCATTACATGTTTACCAAGTTTTTATTCATTAAAAAACACAGTTTTATTGCCTAGCCATTAAAGGGAAAATTTATGATAAAGAAACAGTCATACACTAATTCTTATTTTATAAAAATGATGAGTTTTAAAATTCTTAGTAACGTGATCTGGAACACCTTTACTCATACTCCGATGTCTCATTTATTTCATTTTATTTATGGATGTGTGGAGCAACTCACATAAGGGTGCCTGCAAAGGACAGAAGGAATTTTTGAATCCCTTACAGCTGGAGTTACAGGATGTTGTGTGCCCCCAAGTGTAGATTTTTGGGAAACAAACTTGGTCCCTTGCATGATCAGAAATAGTCTTAACCATTGCTTCATCTCTTTCATGCTTACACAGTACTTTAACCATTCTATCACACCTGCAAGCCACATGAGGGGTATATTTTACGCTATCTTAAAATTATTTATTAGAATTTTTGAGGATAGAATTACATAATTTTTTCCCAAATACCCCTCCTTGATCTTTTACAAACTCATGGTTTCTCTTATCATTCATTGTTGTTACATGCATAGATATATATAAAAAACCAGAGTCCAAACAAAACAAAACTAAACAAAACAGAACAGATGAATGTGAGTGTTGCGGGGAGGGCAGTAATGGGGGAAGGATAGGGAGGGGAACACCCATATAGAGGGGGAGAGGGAGAGGTTAGGGAGATGTTGGCCCGGAAACTGGGAAAGGGAATAACATTCGAAATGTAAATAAGAAATACTCAAGTTAATAAAGAAAAAAAGGGGAAAAAAAAAAAAGAACAGGTGACCCACTCAATAATGGGTCTGAGACCTAAACATGGAATCCTCAAAGAAAGAAGAACTGGCTAATAAATATTCTAAAAAAAAATCCATATGTTCTTTTAAATTGAAAAAATTGAGGCATACAAAACCAAAATATTTTGCTCAAGGTGAGGAATTTTTAGAAACCTATTAATCTGTGGCTCATTACATATTATTCCGTGATATTTATGTAAACATCTTGTAAGAAAGGCTTGGTCTTACTCTTTTTTTTTTTCATTTTTTTTTTATTTTTTTTATTAACTTGAGTATTTCTTATATACATTTCGAGTGTTATTCCCTTTCCCGGTTTCCGGGCAAACATCCCCCTCCCCCCTCCCCTTCCTTATGGGTGTTCCCCTCCCAACCCTCCCCCCATTGCCGCCCTCCCCCCATAGACTAGTTCACTGGGGGTTCAGTCTTAGCAGGACCCAGGGCTTCCCCTTCCACTGGTGCTCTTACTAGGATATTCATTGCTACCTATGGGGTCAGAGTCCAGGGTCAGTCCATGTATAGTCTTTAGGTAGTGGCTTAGTCCCTGGAAGCTCTGGTTGCTTGACATTGTTGTACTTTTGGGGTCTCGAGCCCCTTCAAGCTCTTCCAGTTCTTTCTCTGATTCCTTCAATGGGGGACCTATTCTCAGTTCAGTGGTTTGCTGCTGGCATTCGCCTCTGTATTTGCTGTATTCTGGCTGTGTCTCTCAGGAGAGATCTACATCCGGCTCCTGTCGGTCTGCACTTCTTTGCTTCATCCATCTTGTCTAATTGGGTGGCTGTATATGTATGGGCCACATGTGGGGCAGGCTCTGAATGGGTGTTCCTTCAGTCTCTGTTTTAATCTTTGCCTCTCCCTTCCCTGCCAAGGGTATTCTTTTTCCTCATTTAAAGAAGGAGTGAAGCATTCACATTTTGATCATCCGTCTTGAGTTTCGATTGTTCTAGGGATCTAGGGTAATTCAAGCATTTGGGCTAATAGCCACTTATCAATGAGTGTATACCATGTATGTCTTTCTGTGATTGGGTTAGCTCACTCAGGATGATATTTTCCAGTTCCAACCATTTGCCTACGAATTTCATAAACTCGTTGTTTTTGATAGCTGAGTAATATTCCATTGTGTAGATGTACCACATTTTCTGTATCCATTCCTCTGTTGAAGGGCATCTGGGTTCTTTCCATTTTCTGGCTATTATAAATAAGGCTGCGATGAACATAGTGGAGCACGTGTCTCTTTTATATGTTGAGGCATCTTTTGGGTATATGCCCAAGAGAGGTATAGCTGGATCCTCAGGCAGTTCAATGTCCAATTTTCTGAGGAACCTCCAGACTGATTTCCAGAATGGTTTTACCAGTCTGCAATCCCACCAACAATGGAGGAGTGTTCCTCTTTCTCCACATCCTCGCCAGCATCTGCTGTCACCTGAGTTTTTGATCTTAGCCAATCGCACTGGTGTGAGGTGAAATCTCAGGGTTGTTTTGATTTGCATTTCCCTTATGACTAAAGATGTTGAACATTTCTTTAGGTGTTTCTCAGCCATTCGGCATTCCTCAGCTGTGAATTCTTTGTTTAGCTCTGAACCCCATTTTTTAATAGGGTTATTTGTTTCCCTGCGGTCTAACTTCTTGAGTTCTTTGTATATTTTGGATATAAGGCCTCTATCTGTTGTAGGATTGGTAAAGATCTTTTCCCAATCTGTTGGTTGCTGTTTTGTCCTAACCACAGTGTCCTTTGCCTTACAGAAGCTTTGCAGTTTTATGAGATCCCATTTGTCGATTCTTGATCTTAGAGCATAAGCCATTGGTGTTTTGTACAGGAAATGTTTTCCAGTGCCCATGTGTTCCAGATGCTTCCCTAGTTTTTCTTCTATTAGTTTGAGTGTGTCTGGTTTGATGTGGAGGTCCTTGATCCACTTGGACTTAAGCTTTGTACAGGGTGATAAGCATGGATCGATCTGCATTCTACTACATGTTGCCCTCCAGTTGAACCAGCACCACTTGCTGAAAATGCTATCTTTTTTCCATTGGATGGTTTTGGCTCCTTTGTCAAAAATCAAGTGACCATAGGTGTGTGGGTTCATTTCTGGGTCTTCAATTCTATTCCATTGGTCTATCTGTCTGTCTCTGTACCAATACCATGCAGTTTTTATCACTATTGCTCTGTAATACTGCTTGAGTTCAGGGATAGTGATTCCCCCTGAAGTCCTTTTATTGTTGAGGATAGCTTTAGCTATCCTGGGTTTTTTGTTATTCCAGATGAATTTGCAAATTGTTCTGTCTAACTCTTTGAAGAATTGGATTGGTATTTTGATGGGGATTGCATTGAACCTGTAGATTGCTTTTGGTAAAATGGCCATTTTTACTATATTAATCCTGCCAATCCATGAGCATGGGAGATCTTTCCATCTTCTGAGGTCTTCTTCAATTTCTTTCCTCAGTGTCTTGAAGTTCTTATTGTACAGATCTTTTACTTGCTTGGTTAAAGTCACACCGAGGTACTTTATATTATTTGGGTCTATTATGAAGGGTGTCGTTTCCCTAATTTCTTTCTCGGCTTGTTTCTCTTTTGTATAGAGGAAGGCAACTGATTTATTTGAGTTAATTTTATACCCAGCCACTTTGCTGAAGTTGTTTATCAGCTTTAGTAGTTCTCTGGTGGAACTTTTGGGATCACTTAAATATACTATCATGTCATCTGCAAATAGTGATATTTTGACCTCTTCTTTTCCGATCTGTATCCCTTTGATCTCCTTTTGTTGTCTGATTGCTCTGGCTAGAACTTCAAGAACTATATTGAATAAGTAGGGAGAGAGTGGGCAGCCTTGTCTAGTCCCTGATATTAGTGAGATTGCTTCAAGTTTCTCTCCATTTAGTTTAATGTTAGCAACTGGTTTGCTGTATATGGCTTTTACTATGTTTAGGTATGGGCCTTGAATTCCTATTCTTTCCAGGACTTTTATCATGAAGGGGTGTTGAATTTTGTCAAATGCTTTCTCAGCATCTAATGAAATGATCATGTGGTTCTGTTCTTTCAGTTTGTTTATATAATGGATCAAGTTGATGTTTTTCCGTATATTAAACCATCCCTGCATGCCTGGGATGAAGCCTACTTGATCATGGTGGATGATTGTTTTGATGTGCTCTTGAATTCGGTTTGCCAGAATTTTATTGAGTATTTTTGCGTCGATATTCATAAGGGAAATTGGTCTGAAGTTCTCTTTCTTTGTTGTGTCTTTGTGTGGTTTAGGTATAAGAGTAATTGTGGCTTCGTAGAAGGAATTCGGTAGGGCTCCATCCGTTTCAATTTTGTGGAATAGTTTGGATAATATTGGTATGAGGTCTTCTATGAAGGTTTGATAGAATTCTGCACTAAACCCGTCTGGACCTGGGCTCTTTTTGGTTGGGAGACCTTTAATGACTGCTTCTATTTCCTTAGGAGTTATGGGGTTGTTTAACTGGTTTATCTGTTCCTGATTTAACTTCGATACCTGGTATCTGTCTAGGAAATTGTCCATTTCCTGAAGATTTTCAAATTTTGTTGAATATAGGTTTTTATAGTAAGATCTGATGATTTTTTGAATTTCCTCTGAATCTGTAGTTATGTCTCCCTTTTCATTTCTGATTTTGTTAATTTGTTAGTCTGGCTAAGGGTTTATCTATCTTGTTGATTTTCTCGAAGAACCAACTTTTGGTACTGTTGATTCTTTCTATGGTCCTTTTTGTTTCTACTTGGTTGATTTCAGCTCTGAGTTTGATTATTTCCTGCCTTCTACTCCTCCTGGGTGTATTTGCTTCTTTTTGTTCTAGAGCTTTTAGGTGTGCTGTCAAGCTGCTGACATATGCTCTTTCCTGTTTCTTTCTGCAGGCACTCAGCGCTATGAGTTTTCCTCTTAGCACAGCTTTCATTGTGTCCCATAAGTTTGAGTATGTTGTATCTTCATTTTCATTAAATTCTAAAAAGTTTTTAATTTCTTTCTTTATTTCTTTCTTGACCAGGTTATCATTGAGTAGAGCATTGTTCAATTTCCACGTATATGTGGGCATTCTTCCCTTATTGTTATTGAAGACCAGTTTTAGGCCGTGGTGGTCCGATAGCACGCATGGGATTATTTCTATCTTTCTGTACCTGTTGAGGCCCGTTTTTTGACCAATTATATGGTCAATTTTGGAGAAAGTACCATGAGGAGCTGAGAAGAAGGTATATCCTTTTGCTTTAGGATAGAATGTTCTATAAATATCCGTTAAGTCCATTTGGCTCATGACTTCTCTTAGTCTGTCTACATCACTGTTTAATTTCTGTTTCCATGATCTGTCCATTGATGAGAGTGGGGTGTTGAAATCTCCCACTATTATTGTGTGAGGTGCAATGTGTGTTTTGAGCTTTAGTAAGGTTTCTTTTACGTATGTAGGTGCCCTTGTATTTGGGGCATAGATATTTAGGATTGAGAGTTCACATTGGTTGATTTTTCCTTTGATGAATATGAAGTGTCCTTCCTTATCTTTTTTGATGAATTTTAGTTGGAAATTGATTTTATTTGATATTAGAATGGCTACTCCAGCTTGCTTCTTCTGACCATTTGCTTGGAAAGTTGTTTTCCAGCCTTTCAATCTGAGGTAGTGTCTGTCTTTGTCTCTGAGGTGTGTTTCCTGTAGGCAGCAGAATGCAGGGTCCTCGTTGCATATCCAGTTTGTTAATCTATGTCTTTTTATTGGGGAGTTGAGGCCATTGATATTGAGAGATATTAAGGAATAGTGATTATTGCTTCCCGTTATATTCATATTTGGATGTGAGGTTATGTTTGTGTGCTTTCATTCTCTTTGTTTTGTTGCCAAGACGATTAGTTTCTTGCTTCTTCTAGGGTATAGCTTGCCTCCTTATGTTGGGCTTTACCATTTATTATCCTTTGTAGTGCTGGATTTGTAGAAAGATATTGTGTAAATTTGGTTTTGTCATGGAATATCTTGGTTTCTCCATCAATGTTAATTGAGAGTTTTGCTGGATACAGTAACCTGGGCTGGCATTTGTGTTCTCTTAGGGTCTGTATGACATCAGTCCAGGATCTTCTGGCCTTCATAGTTTCTGGCGAGAAGTCTGGTGTGATTCTGATAGGTCTGCCTTTATATGTTACTTGACCTTTTTCCCTTACTGCTTTTAATATTCTTTCTTTATTTTGTGCGTTTGGTGTTTTGACAATTATGTGATGGGAGGTGTTTCTTTTCTGGTCCAATCTATTTGGAGTTCTGTAGGCTTCTTGTATGTCTATGGGTATCTCTTTTTTTAGGTTAGGGAAGTTTTCTTCTATGATTTTGTTGAAGATATTTACTGGTCCTTTGAGCTGGGAGTCTTCACTCTCTTCTATACCTATTATCCTTAGGTTTGATCTTCTCATTGAGTCCTGGATTTCCTGTATGTTTTGGACCAGTAGCTTTTTCCGCTTTACATTATCTTTGACAGTTGAGTCAATGATTTCTATGGAATCTTCTGCTCCTGAGATTCTCTCTTCCATCTCTTGTATTCTGTTGGTGAAGCTTGTATCTACAGCTCCTTGTCTCTTCTTTTGGTTTTCTATATCCAGGGTTGTTTCTATGTGTTCTTTCTTGATTGCTTCTATTTCCATTTTTAATTCCTTCAACTGTTTGATTGTGTTTTCCTGGAATTCTTTCAGGGATTTTTGCGATTCCTCTCTGTAGGCTTTTACTTGTTTATTAATGTTTTCTTGTGCTTCCCTAAGTGTGTTCATGTCTTTCTTGAAGTCCTCCAGCATCATGATCAAATATGATTTTGAAACTAGATCTTGCTTTTCTGGTGTATTTGGATATTCCATGTTTGTTTTGGTGGGAGAATTGGGCTCCGATGATGGCATGTAGTCTTGGTTTCTGTTGCTTGGGTTCCTGTGCTTGCCTCTTGCAATCAGATTATCTCTAGTGTTACTTTGTTCTGCTATTTCTGACAGTGGCTAGACTGTTCTATAAGCCTGTGTGTCAGGAGTGCTGTAAACCTGTTTTCCTCTCTTTCAGTCAGTTATGGGGACAGAGTGTTCTGCTTTCGGGCGTGTAGTTTTTCCTCTCTACAGGTCTTCAGCTGTTCCTGTGGGCCTGTGTCTTGAGTTCACCAGGCAGCTTTCTTGCAGCAGAAAATTTGGTCTTACCTGTGGTCCCGAGGCTCAGGTTTGCTCGTGGGGTGCTGCCCAGGGGCTCTCTGCAGCGGCAGCAACCAGGAAGACCTGTGCTGCCCCTTCCGGGAGCTTCAGTGCACCAGGGTTCCAGATGGTCTTTGGCTTTTTCCTCTGGCGTCCGAGATGTGTGTGCAGGGAGCAGTCTCTTCTGGTTTCCCAGGCTTGTCCGCCTCTCTGAAGGTTTAGCTCTCCCTCCCACGGGATTTGGGTGCAGAGAACTGTTTATCCAGTCTGTTTCCTTCAGGGTCCGGCGGTGTCTCTGGCAGGGGTCCTGCCGCTCCTGGGCCCTCCCCCACGGGAGCCCAGAGGCCTTATACAGTTTCCTCTTGGGCCAGGGATGTGGGCAGGGGTGAGCAGTGTTGGTGGTCTCTTCTGCTCTGCAGCCTCAGGAGTGCCCACCTGACCAGGCGGTTGGGTCTCTCTCTCACTGGGTCTGGGAGCAGAGAGCTGCTGCGGGCCGGGATCCGCGGGTGTGGGACTTCCGGTAAACACAGAACGTGCCCGGTCCTAGAGAAATTCTGCTTCCGTGTGTCCCAAGCTCACCAGGCAGCTTTCTTGCAGCAGAAAATTTGGTCTTACCTGTGGTCCCGAGGCTCAGGTTCGTTCGTGGGGTGCTGCCCAGCGGCTCTCTGCAGCGGCAGCAACCAGGAAGCCTTGGTCTTACTCTTAGTTATGTGTGTGTGTCTGTCTGCCTTGCTCTGTCTCTGTCTCTGTCTCTGTATCTGTCTCTGTCTCTGTCTCTCTGACTCTCTGTCAGGAGAGAAGGAGGGAGAGGGAGGGGGAGGGGAGAGGGGAAGAGAGGGGGGACGGAGGGAGGGAAAGAGAGGGGGGATTTGAGTGCAGTGCCTTTGGGGACTGGAGGGAAGCATTTTTTCCTTGGAATAGGAGGTGCAGATGGTTATAGCCCCCTTGATTGGGAGCTGGGAACCAAAGTTGTGTTCTGTGCAGGAACAGTGCACACCCTTATACTCTGGGCCTTCTCACCAGCCCTCTGTTGCCTCCTTTCTTATGATTTTAGAGAAGACTTTTAAAATTGGTAAATTAAACCACTTCTATAATAGTAGGAACATTGATCTATTAAAGCATGTACATTAGTTATATTATATTCTCCACCCCATCCTATGTAATAGACTTTATTAAGGCTTCTTTGATATTAAATATTATGCAGGGAGTTACTGGGAACAGAACTCAGTAAAGTGCTTGCCTGCCAAGCAAGGATGTGAGTTCAATCCCCAGAGCCCAAGTAAAAAAGCTGAGCATGGGGAAGTGGCTCATAATCTCAGAGCAGTCATGGCAGAGACCAGTGAATCCCTGGGGCTTCCAGCCAGTCTGCTTTATGGCAAGCAGTGAGTGCTGCCATTCCCCCATTCCAAGTCCCTTTCTTCCATATTTTCAGTGCATAAATGGAATGTCTTTGATGATTTTAAAAGTATTCTTTATGGGAAGGGAATTGCTTAACATATAGGGTTGAAAATATCCCTTCTTCCTCAAAGAGTCCTACATTTATGGAGAAGGGAAACTGCTCTTCTCTCTCCCAACAATAAGACAACAGCTGAAGAATAAGTATTTCCAGAGAAATTAAGTGCTTAGAACAATTACAGCTACACACACAGACACACACACACACAGACACACACACACACACACACACACACACACACGGTCACTACAGTGTGATTTTCTTTAGCTATTTATACAGTGAACATTCTGGGACATGTATGCCGGCTTCAGTTCTAGGTACTTTAGTGGCATTAAGAGAGAGCCCCAGTGAACTAGTCTATGGGGGGAGGGCGGCAATGGGGGGAGGGTTGGGAGGGGAACACCCATAAGGAAGGGGAGGGGGGAGGGGGATGTTTGCCCGGAAACCGGGAAAGGGAATAACACTCGAAATGTATATAAGAAATACTCAAGTTAATAAAAAAAAAAAAAGAAATAACATGGTAAAAATTTAAAAAAAAAAAGAGAGTGCAATAATGACATTTCTGTGAAAAATTTACAGGAGGAAAAGCAGTTATCCAACTGAGTGAACGCTGCCACTTCTAAACCATTAAGACTCAATTCCTGACATCATTAGATATCTTGCATCCTAGCAAAGGTGTAACATTATTCTGAGGCAATTTGTTTAAGTGTTCTCTGCCATGCACACATCTCGGTATTCTCGACATGTGTGTATGAGGCAATAAGAAAGACTTGAAAAGCAAAAGTTATATATGAATGCATGTCTGCATATTCATTCATCTCCAGTTTACTGTTGTTTGTACATTACATAAGGGTTTATATATTACATAAGGATGTTTTTATTATATAAAGATTTATACTATATAAAGATTTCACCCACAAAAAAGTCACCAGTTAAACTCAATCAGAGAGCAGATGACTAAGTTTGGGAAAGAAATAAGAAAAATCATAACTTTTAAAAGTTCTTTTATTTATTTTTAAAAGATCTCTCTCTCCCTCTTTCTCTTTCTGTCTCTCTCTCTCTCTGTGTCCCGTGTGTGTGTGTGTGTGTGTGTGTGTGTGTGTGTGTGTGTGTGTACACTGTGTTCAGGTGCCTGCCAAGGACAGGAGAAGGTATCAGATTCCCTTGGAGCCAGATAGGCAAGCAATTGTAAGCTGCCCATTGTGAGTTCCATGAACCTAACTTATGCCTTCTTTAGGCAAGCATGCACTCTTTACCACTGACCAACTTCTCTATCCCATCTTTAGTTCTTTTCGGCCATGTGGACACTTAGTTAAATTAGGTGATTCCTGAATTTGGGAGAACAAAAACACAACTTACCATTTGCTTATGTATGTAGATGACTCACTTATATGTAAGGAAAATGAAAATGAAAATTAAAAGAGCCATGTGTTTTCCTGTGTGACAAAGTAGGCATGTTATAGAGGGTTGCATGGGGGAGGGGGAGCAGTTGGTGCTCACTGGAGGGAGAAAAATCCCAAGAAACAGTCCAGGTTTGATTGAGAGGAGGAAGGGAGGTTTTCTATGGGGAGGCATTGTGTGTTAGATCCTTATTTACTTTCTTTCCTTTGAGCAGTAAATTGGGCCTCCAGGAAATCTTAAAGCCTATAGACTGCTTTGCCTCAGGTCACCATGTCATATATAAAGAGTGCTTTTCTAATACAATGAAATAAAATAAATTAAAAACTAAAAATAAGGGCAGTGCCTCAGGAAAGATCAACTAGCTTAAGATCAGAAATACAGATGACGAGAAGACAGATGTTTGGATACATAGGATCCTACAAAGGTAACTCCTTTTCCAAGCTCTCCCAACATATAAGAATGTCAATATCACCATGGGATCATATTGAGATCTTTAGTTAGATATGAAAGCTAAGATGAGCCATAATTCTGCATACTCAGGCTTACCTCTTTATTACAAGACATCCTCTTCCAACAGTTGGTCAAAGTGGGGAGGCTGAAGGGACATATGTCTTCTCTGGGCTATTAACTATTAGTGAATATAGGAGAAGAGAGAATCATATCTTTAGTTGTGCTCCTGGTGTTGAAGTCCACTAAGCTTCAGTTGTTAGCTAAAAATCTATGTTCTCACGGATAGCACTGATTCATCTTAATAGGTAACAAAACACAATGAGGAGATATGAAAGTGAAAGATAGCTTTGTGGGAAGGGGCTGAGGTTAGACAGAGGTCATCAAAGGAATCAGAAGGGTCAATGAGAAGCATGCATTGATTACATGTGCAAAAACATATAAAAACAAATTTAAGTAATGACAATAGTAACAACATCTATATTGTTGACTTAAAAAAACAAAATTTCTTATTTACATTTACATTTCGATTGTTATTCCCTTGCCCAGTTTCCAGGCCAACATCCCCCTAACGCCTTCCCTTCCCCTTCTCTATGGGTGTTCCCCTCCCCATCCTCCCCACATTACCGCCCTCCCCCCAACAATAACGTTCACTGGGGGTTCAGTCTTGGCAGGACCAAGGGCTTCCTCTTCCACTGGTGCTCTTACTAGGCTATTCATTGCTACCTATGAGGTTGAATAAAGATGAAAAAAAAGTGAAAAATTAAAAAAAAAAAAGAGCTGACTTTCTTTCTCATCCTTGCAAAAGTGTTCATTGGATGGCTTAGTTAATTCTTAAGATATACATTGGATTACACTGCATATATTTTCACTAAATTGTATACTAAACTATAACCTATTTTAAGGAAAAAAAACAAATTTATCACTATACATAGATAAAGAAAATCTCATTTTAAAATTAGAAAACATATTTATTTTAAAACATCTCTACAAAGTAGAATAAAGGATTACTTTAAAAATACATATTGCAGAGGCTGGAGAAACAGCTCAGTGCGTAATTTCACTTTTGCTCTTCCACTCCCAGGTCCCCAAACCCACAAAACCAGTTCAGTGTCTTCAGCAAATGCAGCCCCAGAGGATCAGATGCTACTCCTGCTCTTCTCCACCACCAAATGAGTAAAAGTAAACACATTTTGTTAAACTGAATTAGTAGTTGTTTTCACAGAAATAGTAGCATAAACAGGCTGTAGGTGGGTTACATTATTTGTTTGAAATGTATTACTTCATTTGTTACACAATGCTATTGATATCAAATATTCTTGCCAAAGAAAAGAGCGTCTGGATCTCTAGCTCTTGTTTACATGGTTCTCCATGTATAATTGATGGGGAAAATCCCAATGGATATAAAACAGTTTCATAGCAAAATAACACTGAAAAATAATACTAGTTGATTAGACTTGGGAGTTCTTTGTTGGTGGGATATTATACTAGTAAAATATGCTGTAGCAAGAGCCTTCCTCACAGGATGTCTGAGTCAAATCTGTCTGAGTTATTTTCTTAAGCAATAGTTTCTGTGCAGGTCCTACCAACATTTATTGTCTCCAAGCAAAATCAAAGAACCAACTAAGATATTTCCAATTTCTTTAAAAGGCCAGATGGCAATTAGGGTATAGTTTGAACTAATCTCTTGCCAAAGTTAATATTTGCACGTTGATCTGCCCTTTGAGAGAAATATCGCAAAGCCAATAAATACTAGTTTTAATATTTATGAAAATGATTCTGGCTAAAGAATTCATTTTGATTTGGAAAAAAAAATCCTTATGTTGATTAGCCAAATCCCATCTCAACATGTGTATTAGTCAGATTTAAAACCACATGGCAAATGTTAAAATATACCAACTGTCTCAAATTGGTTTTCTAGGTCATTAAATGAAATAAACCAAATATAAATGTTTTCTTAAAGTAAAATATGCTACCAAATGCTATTCTTATAATGATTATTGCTTGGCATAGAGTTTGTGTAAAGAAATCTGTCTGATGGGCATGGTAGAACAAATCCAATGTTGACTCATGTTTGATGTCAACATAAAGAGGAGAACAGAGCTAGGATGGTAGACTTCTTCATCAGAAAGATTACCATTCAAATTATGTCTTTATTGTTTGTGCCAGTGTCAGGGTCCATTTTCCCCAGGTGCCTTAGCATTCTTGACTGAGAAATGATAGCCACACTTCCTTAGCCAGGCTAAGTATGGAATAAAAAGAAACACACCACACACACACACACACACACACACACACACACACACACACACACCCCACATATATATTTCATTTACAAAATACATTTATATTTTTATGCACACATACCTGGCAAAGTAATAGTCTCAATATAAAATGGATGCTACTAACTTCTCAGCATGCACAAATCTATTTAATAGTTCTCTTTCATTTATTAAATGTTTGGAATTTTACACAATGTGTTTTGATCAGATCCACCCCACCACAACTCCTTCCAGGTCTACTACTACTTAACTAAGCATCCTTTTCCCCCATAAAGTGCCGTCTGTGATGCCCACATATGCTTGCGATGAGGACTTTTACCAGAGCATGGTTGAGTTACTAAGGGGCACTTCCTTAAAGAAGACTGACTCTTCTCCCAACAGCTATCAATTGGCAATATTTCCTCAGCTAGGGTTAGGACTTGATGCCTATATCCCACCTCCAAGCTGGTTTGACTGGTTTGAACTGACTTATGTCAAGTTTATGCTGTGAAAACAGCTGTGAATTCTTATGTACAACTTCCCTTTTGTGTAAGGACAGCAGTTTCCTTTTAGTCTTTCACTGCCTCTGGCTCTTATAATTTTTCCACTCTCCCACAAGGATCAGAGATGAGTGTGACATAGATGTCCCATTTAGACCTGAGGATTTTATAGTCTCTTATTCTCTGTATCTTAATCAATTACTGCCCTCTGTTTTCATCACCACCTACTACTGCAAAAATAAGGTTCGTATTGAGAGTTGACATTTGCATTGATCTATATAAATAATGATAAGTCATAATGAGTTGTTATAATAATGGTTTCATTTGGAAAATCCATAGAAGCAAGCTCTTCTTTAGGCTTATGGTCTGTCTAGTCATTGGTTGTTAAAACCAATTAAAAAAAGCCAGTAATGGGTTTCGTCTTGTGTAGCAGACCTTAAATCAAATCAGAAAGTGCTTGTTCATCCTCATGATACTCATGCAACTGTTATGTTAGTTAGTGGGCATGTCTTCATAGACAGATGAGCAGGAGTGACGATTACTCCCTCCTTCTGTAGCATATACAGCACATTCTAACATTCTGAAAGCTAGCCAGTGGGAATGAAGTTCTCATAATGTTTCATGACTCAAGTATAATTGCCTTTACCAATACTGTTTTGCCTTCAAGTTCTAGAGGGTAACAGAGAACATTGTCAGTAGCTTGTAATGTTTGGGGAATATGGAACCAAAAATTGTAAACCATTCCTGGTACTATGTAATTTTATGTTTTTAATTTGTTGTTTTGTGGTGTATAGTAGGGGTAGTTGTTCTTTTGCTATACTTGTCATTTTTATATGTATAATATATAAAGACATTATATATAATATTTAAGAAAATACATAGTATACTATAGTAGTAGGTTTCCATATGACTCTTTCAGAGGGACTTTGGTGTTATTTATCACTTCCTGTGTTCATTCATTTGTCTCACCCTCTCAACTTCACCTCATTTAAACTGTTTTTTGAAACTATGCCCAGTTTCTTATGTGGATGCTGGGGATTTAATCTCAGGTTCTTCTGCTTGCCATCTTTCTAGTCCATATAAACATCTTTTCTTTTGTAATTATTAATTCCAAGACTGGGATGAATCCAAATGGGAGAAAATAACTCTCATCAATTTGATGTAGTAGATTTAGGAAAAAACTGCCATCAATTTGATGTAGTAGACTTTGGTAAACTTTAACTATATTTTCCTTGTAGTTTGTGGTTTGCTAGGGAGAACACTGTGTTCTATGTTCCTTATATTTGGAGACTGTTTTCAGCTAAAATTGTTTCAAATTATGATGCTTTGATGATAAAATTGCATGGAAGATACACATACATACACATTTACATATACACATACCTACATACATGTATATTTTGCTATCTAATAGTTATCCTTGTATTGTTAGGCAGAAGCACTGTGTTGAGATTCCAATCTGCATGGATCAGCGAGGACAGCTTATCAAATACTGTGTTGATAGTTAGTGATAAATAGTAGTATTTAGTAATTTGGAGAAATCTGGAAAGCCCCAACCCACTGTAGGTGGTGCCATTCCATAGGTAGGCAGTCTTGAACTAGATAAGAGTGGATAAATCAAGATGAGCACAAGCAAGCAAGAAGCATGCATGCATCCACTCACCTTTCTCTGCTCTTGATTAAGGATATGATGTGACTAGCTGCTTTCAGTTCCTGCTGCCTTTACTTAGCTGCTATGATGAACTATTACCTTGAACTGTGAGCTAAATTTATCTTTCTTCCCCTAAGTTGTTTCTAGTTGGGTATCTTATCGAAGCAACCTAAATGAAACCAAGACACTAGTTCAATATATATGAAGCAAAGCTCAAATGTGATATTTCTTATTCAAGGTAGCACCACAAATTCAAAGAACAACTCTGAAATAGTCTAAGAAAGGGAGATTGGACACATGGATAAGTGAAAAGTCATACTAGAATTTTATTTACTTTCAGTAATATCAGATGAAGCCATCTTTGTAAGTTTTCTACCTTTCTAAAAGTAGACTTGATTTGATTTTAAATTTTGTGTCTATATGTTCACCTGTGTGTGGATGTTTACATATGAGGGCAATACATATAAAGTCAGAAAAGGGCAACAGAGACCCTCAATCTGAAATCAAAGGTAATTATTACCCCCATGTGATCAAATGTGTATGATGGGAATCAAACTGTCTTCTCCAAGAGCAGTAAGCAACCTATTCAGTCTCAAGTTCTGTAGCATTAAAAAAAAAATCTTTTTAACTGCAGCATAAACTTAAACATAAAATGTCAACATGCATTCAATCTAACATGTTCTTTCTAGAGCTTCTACATAGATATATAGTATATAGGATTTGCTCTATATTTTTGACACCACAGACAGCCTAATTAATTAATTAATTAATTAATTCGCTTTACACCCTGATTCTAGATCACAACTCCCTTCTCTCCTCTCCTCCCAGTCCGATCCTCCTACATCCACACCCTACCTTTCCCCCCTTTTCCTCCTTTCTGCCTCATCTTCTCCTCAGAGAAAGAATGCCCCCACGAACGCACCCTGGCACATTAAGTCACATCAAGACTAAGCACATCCTCTCCCACTGAGGCCCAATTATCAGTCCGGCTAGAGAAAAGGATCCAAAGGTAGGCAACGGAGTCAGAGACATCCCCCACTCTAATTGTTAGGGGATCTACCTGATGACAAAGCTCATGTCTGGTACATATATATGTGTAGGAGGCTTAGGCCCAGCCCCTGCATGCTCTTTTCTTGGTAGTTCAGTCTCTATGAGCCCCCATGGGCCCAGTTTGGTTGACAGGTCTTTTGTGGTGTCCTTGACTGCTCTGACTTCTTCAATCCTTCCCCCTATGCTGCCACAGGACTCCCTGAGTTTTGCCTAAGGTTTGACTGTGGGTCTCTGCATCTGTTTCAATTAGCTGCTCAGATGACGTTGTATATATATCTTCTATGAGCCTCAGTGAGGAGTTTCAAAAACAGCAAAGTGAAAATGTGTGAAATCAAAATACATCTTAATGCAAAGAGGAAAGAAGTCAAGGCCAGAGTTTAATTGCTTTCAGATTCAGATTCAGTGTTTCATTGGACCATTGCTTACTACTGAGAAACTGATTTGAGGAGCTTAGAATAGTAACTACTTGTATTATGAAAAAATTGGGAAAACTCCAAGAGAGCACTAGGCAAAGGCTGACTTCTTTTAATCAGGATTAAGTTGTCTTCGTGTTCTTTCAAACTGAATCTCAAAGCCCGTTCACATTTCATCTTAGTTCACATACTCTGGATGAAATTCTACATTAACACCAGAGATTATTGACCAAGAATTTACCCCTTTTAAAAACACTTTTTAAACATGACTTCTGCTGAAAGCCAATGATACACAGAAATGCTGTTTTGTACTTTCCTCCTGAGAATTGAAAAGGTATTTAATTTGGAATTCTTTCCACTGGTGGAAGAAAATAAGAGGATTTGTTTTCCTGATTTGATGCCCTGAATCAATGTCAGAGATTTAACCCATGTATGTTACAGTATAACTAGAGAAGGGAGGGTTTATGCATATTGATTTTATACTTCTGGACATCAAAGACTACATTGTGTTGTTTATTTAAATCAGCAAAATACCCAGCAGGCAGTATTATTTTATTAGTAAAGAGATCACATGTTCAACATCTGGCAGTAGCAATGAATGGGAGAGGTTTATCATGCCTTCCCCTGTCACTGCTTGCATTCATTAGAGAGGGAGAGAAAGCAAGGGGCTATTGGGAAATGTGAGAAGGGTAACACATAACTAATTTGGTATCAAAGTTGAAAGAGGATATCTCCAGGTTTGCAGAAACAAGCAGAGCAGGGAAGAATTGAATCAAAAAATTGTATCTGAAAATAACATAATGAATGTTAATTTTTTGTTTATTAATAAAACTAGGGGCCAGGGAGGTAGCTTAGCAGATAAATGGATTTGCCTAAGTTCAGTGACCTAAGATTTATCCCCAAGATGCACATCGTAAAAGAAGCAAACATGCCAACATTCTGACACTTTGAGTGTACATACACACACACACACACACACACACACACACACACACACACAGAGAGAGAGATACACATGTGCATATGATAAATGAATAACTAAAATAAAAATTAAGAGATGTGCAAAAATATAAAACCAAATCAAAGATGATTTTGAGTATAATAACCTTTTTGTAAGTTAACTCTGAGAATACTCCAAGAGTGGTAATAATAGAACTTGACTTTGCCAAGATGTGCATTAACAGAAAAGTGTCAATGACATGAAATTAACTAAACAACTGGCACATTTTTAAAGCCTTTAGTGAGGCTGAACTCCTTGAAAATTAGTCTGAGGTTAATTGTTCCTATTTCTAGACCCTCAGTCACCAGGAGTATGGACTGATTTATAGTTTTGCATAGTTTTCAATTTAGTTCTTTTAAAATAATTTCAGTGTATATCAATCAAACATGAGTTTTATTCTGACATTCTCTAGATAATATTCTGACATGTCTAGATAATATTCACCTCATCACCCTCTCCTGTCCCCATTGCAGTCCAGCCAATCCTTTTTCTCCTCACAACTAGTCTTCTTTTTTTCTGACCTAGTAAATTTCATTGGAAATGTTTACATGTGCATGGGTGAAGGGTTATTTACATAATTATGGACACATTACTAGTCTTACCCCACTAATAAAAATGTTACATGTTAATTCGTAATAGATCTTCAAAGAGGGGTGTGGTCTTATGAGTCATCTTCACCCATGACATATTGTTGATGTACCTAATAATGCATCTTTGACTTCAAGATGCAATGGCAAGAATGGCCTCATATAATGAATTAAGTAATGTTTTTTCTGTTTCTACTTTTTCTGGAATAGTTTGAGGTGTATTGGTATTAGCTATTCTTTGAAAGTCTGGTAGAATTCTGCACTAAAACCATTTGACCCTGGGCTTTTATTGGTTGAGAGACTTTTAATATTGCTTCTGTTCCTTTAGGGGTTATAGGACTGTTTACGTAGTTTACCCGACCTTGATTTAACTTTGGAAGTGGTGTCTGTCTAAAAAACCATCCATTTACTTTAGATTTTCTAGCCTTGGGAAGTACAAACTTTTGATGTAAGATCTGATGCCTTTTGAATTTCCTCAGTTTCTGTTTTTATCTCTTCCTTTTCATTTTTGATTTTGTTGATTTGGATATTGCCTCTGTATCATTTAGTTACTTGGCTAAGGGTTTGTGTAGCGCAATGATTTCCTCAAAGAACAGGCTCTTAGTTTTGTTGATTCTTTGTATTGCTCTCTTTGTTTCTAATTGATTGATTTCAGCCCTGAGTTTGATTATTTCTTGCCATCTACTCCTCTTGGTTAAGTTTGCTTCTTTTTGTTCTAGAGCTTTCAGGTGTGCTGTTAAGTAGCTAGTATGAGGTCATGCCAACTTCTTCAGGAAGGCACTTAGTGTTATGAATTTTCTTCTTAGCACCTCTTTCATTTGGCTAAGACCAATAACTTAAGCTGACAAGAATGTGGAGAAAGGGGAACACTCCTCCATTGCTGGTGGGATTCAACTCTAGAAATCAACCGGGGGGAAGTTCTCAGAAAATTAAAAATAGTTCTACCTTTAGACCCAGCTCCAGGCCATATACCCAAAAGATGCTCCATCATACCAAAAGGACAGATGTTCATAGCAGCTTTATTCATAATAGCCAGAAACTGGAAGCAGCTCAGATGTCTCTCAATCAAAGAATGGATCCAGAAAATGTACACTTACACAATGGAATATTGTACAGCTATTAAAAACAAGGACATCATGAATTTTGCAGGCAAATGGAATGAACTAGAAAATATTCTGACTGAGGTAACCCGGACCCAAAAGGACATATATGATATGTACTCACTTCTAAGTGTCTATTATCTTTGCATACAGGAGCCTAGCATAACTGTTCTCTGAAAGGCTCTGCCCAGCAGCAGACTGGAAAGATGCAGACACCCATAGCCAAACAATGTATGAAGGTCAGAAACTCTCAGAAAAGTGTTGGGGGGAGGGGTTGAAGGTGCCAGATGGTGTAGGAACTCCACAGAAAGACCAAAAGAGTCAAATAATCTGGACCCTTGGGAGCCCTCAGAGACTGAGCCACCAACCAAAGAGCATATATGGGCTCGGCTGAGGCCTCCAGCACATAGGACTCCCTTCTCTGCATAGAGTTGATGAGGTAGGGTGGGCATAGTCTCAGGAGGTACCCTCTCAGAAGAGAAGGGGATGGGGGATAAAGGTATGGCGGAGGAACTCTGGGAGGGGAAACTCGGAGGGGAGAATGTTTGATATGTAAATAAACAAGGAAATATTTTGTGAGAAGAGTGTAATGTCCATGTCATGTCCATCCCTATACCCCAGGCTCATACATGCCTTATACTCACTTCAGTGAGTCAGTGACTGCTAAGCCTTGACATGGGTGGTATAGCTGTGCTACTTATGGATGAGCATTCAACAGCCAGTACAAACAGGCTGTTTTGCAAATCCCTGTTTCAGATGACTTAAATACCTGCTCTGTTTTTGTTTCTGTTATTGTTGTTTTGTTTTTTGTTTGTTTGCTTCTTAATGAGGTAAAGCTGGCCCAGCTGATCATCACATTATTTTTAAATGGGGGAGGAGGTAATATAACTCACGGTAACACTTTTACGAATATTGTTCACTAATATTCTTCTTCCTTTTTTTTAACCAGCAATATTCTTCTTGACTAGGAAATAGGATGGATGCTCCTGGCCTCTTCACTCAAGCATGTGCTATTTTTAGTTCATCAATTTTAATTGTTGTTATTTTTCAGTGACAAACTCTTTTGATGAAGCTATCAAATCAAACCAAAACAAACACAAGTTATTCAATTCCATTCAATTCAGCCATATTTAGTTTGGGGGGTGGTGGTGGTGGACCTAGGGGCTCGAGAGATTTGCAGTTCAGAGTGCTTGCAGAAGACTGGCATTCAGTTCACAACCCCCACAGCAACCTGCAATTGGATTTCCACTGGATCTGATGCCCTCTTTGGTGAACATGGACAGCAGTACTCAAGTTCACATATATGCACACAAGCAAGCTCACACATATGTATAGGTAAATAAACTTTCAAAGTATTTTTAAAGGAAAACAGATATATTTTCCATAAAGTTTTCTATTCATACAAAAATCACACATTGACTTACTACCTAATTTGGGGAGGCAGGTATTCACTAATGCTCACTAAATTCTCAGATGATAATTAACCTTTTTTCTGTTTTCACTATATCCATGTCAGGAATTAGTAAAATGAAAATATCAATTAAAATAAAAGAAACAAGAGGAGGGAGGGGAGGTATTCTACCAATAATTATTGACAGAAATGTTAAAAGAGTGTTTGCTAGGAATCAGGAGGTGGGGCCTGTGACATCCTAGTGACACTAGGATGGGATGCATCAGTTAGCACATCCTTAATGTACTATGGAGACAGTATTCTATATCTCACCCTGAAGAGAGATCTCCAGAGACTCGCTGAGACTATTTGTAATTAAAGGGATGGATTGTATTGGTTGAGACAAGTATGTGCCTGCAATTTTGTGTTGGCAGATATTTGTATGAACACACACACACACACACACACACACACACACACACACACACAGAGAGAGAGAGAGAGAGAGAGAGTCAGTAAAAACATTACCTCGAAGGAGCTGAATCACTGATCAAATGGAGGAATGTAAAAGATTGAAGACATTGGTTTTGCATTTTTCCATTGTCATTAAGAAGCAAATGCTTAGCAGGTATGAAATGTGAGCGGGACTGGGGAACCAAGCAGTGTGTGTTTGATGAGCTTATGTACACCAAACATGAAAAGGATGTTGCACAAATAAAGAATGACTTCATGGTTCAGAATGACAAGACTTCAAAGACCATAGGCCTAGGAGCAACATAAAATCTTATCTATAGAAAACATCTGTTCACCCACCCTTCTCCAAACAAGTGAGTGCCTTTCCCCAGGCTCCCTCCATAGGCTCATGGAAAGTAGCTGAATTTATACATCAAGAATCAGGCTTCCTGGCAAGTATTCATGCCTGCTAAGCCATCTTGCCAGCTCTTTTTTTTTTTAAATAAATACAAAGTAAGGGCAACTAAACAGAAACAGTTCTGAGATGCATAATAAGCAGTAGCTAATGCCAGATGCTAAATTCATATGATAAATGATTCATAGAAACCAACAACTTGAGTTATCACTATTCTATACTTCACATGACTGTTACATATACTATTTTTCCATCTTTATTAAATTGGATATTTCATATTTATATTTCAAATGTTAACCCCTTTCCTGGTTTCCAGGCCAACATCCCACTAAGCCCTCCTCTTCCCCTCCGATATGGGTGTTCCCCTCTCCAGCCTCCCCCCATTAACACCCTCCCCCAAACAATCACGTTCACTGGGGGTTCAGCCTTGGCAAGATCAAGGGCTTCTCCTCCCATTGGTGCCCTTACTAGGTTATCCATTACTACCTATGAAGTTGGAGTGCAGGGTCAGTCCATGTATAGTCTTTGGGTAAAGGCTTAGTCCCTGGAAGCTCTAGTTGCTTGGCATTGTTTTTTTTTTTTATTAACTTGATTATTTCTTATATACATTTCAAGTGTTATTCCCTTTCCCGGTTTCCGGGCAAACATCCACCTCCCCGCTCCCCTTCCTTATGGGTGTTCCCCTCCCAAACCTCCCCCCATTGCCGCCCTCCCCCCATAGTCTAGTTCACTGGGGGTTCAGTCTTAGCAGGACCCAGGGCTTCCCCTTCCACTGGTGCTCTTACTAGGATATTCATTGCTACCTATGGGGTCAGAGTCCAGGGTCAGTCCATGTATAGTCTTTAGGTAGTGGCTTAGTCCCTGGAAGCTCTGGTTGCTTGACATTGTTGTACTTTTGGGGTCTTGAGCCCCTTCAAGCTCTTCCAGGTCTTTCTCTAATTCCTTCAACAGGGGACCTATTCTCAGTTCAGTGGTTTGCTGCTGGCATTCGCCTCTGTATTTGCTGTATTCTGGCTGTGTCTCTCAGGAGCGATCTACATCCGGCTCCTGTCGGTCTGCACTTCTTTGCTTCATCCACCTTGTCTAATTGGGTGGCTGTATATGTATGGGCCACATGTGGGGCAGGCTCTGAATGGGTGTTCCTTCAGTCTCTGTTTTAATCTTTGCCTCTCTCTTCCCTGCCAAGGGTATTCTTTTTCCTCATTTAAAGAAGGAGTTAAGCATTCACATTTTGATCATCCGTCTTGAGTTTCGTTTGTTCTAGGGATCTAGGGTAATTCAAGCATTTGGGCTAATAGCCACTTATCAATGAGTGCATACCATGTATGTCTTTCTGTGATTGGGTTAGCTCACTCAGGATGATATTTTCCAGTTCCAACCATTTGCCTACGAATTTCATAAACTCGTTGTTTTTGATAGCTGAGTAATATTCCATTGTGTAGATGTACCACATTTTCTGTATCCATTCCTCTGTTGAAGGGCATCTGGGTTCTTTCCAGTTTCTGGCTATTATAAATAAGGCTGCGATGAACATAGTGGAGCACGTGTCTCTTTTATATGTTGAGGCATCTTTTGGGTATATGCCCAAGAGAGGTATAGCTGGATCCTCAGGCAGTTCAATGTCCAATTTTCTGAGGAACCTCCAGACTGATTTCCAGAATGGTTGTACTAGTCTGCAATCCCACCAACAATGGAGGAGTGTTCCTCTTTCTCCACATCCTCGCCAGCATCTGCTGTCACCTGAGTTTTTGATCTTAGCCATTCTCACTGCTGTGAGGTGAAATCTCAGGGTTGTTTTGATTTGCATTTCCCTTATGACTAAAGATGTTGAACATTTCTTTAGGTGTTTCTCAGCCATTCGGCATTCCTCAGCTGTGAATTCTTTGTTTAGCTCTGAACCCCATTTTTTAATAGGGTTATTTGTTTCCCTGCGGTCTAGCTTCTTGAGTTCTTTGTATATTTTGAATATAAGGCCTCTATCTATTGTAGGAATGGTAAAGATCTTTTCCCAATCTGTTGGTTGCCGTTTTGTCCTAACCACAGTGTCCTTTGCCTTACAGAAGCTTTGCAGTTTTATGAGATCCCATTTGTCGATTCTTGATCTTAGAGCATAAGCCATTGGTGTTTTGTTCAGGAAATTTTTTCCAGTGCCCATGTGTTCCAGATGCTTCCCTAGTTTTTCTTCTATTAGTTGAGTGTGTCTGGTTTGATGTGGAGGTCCTTGATCCACTTGGACTTAAGCTTTGTACGGGGTGATAAGCATGGATCGATCTGCATTCTTCTACATGTTGACCTCCAGTTGAACCAGCACCATTTGCTGAAAATGCTATCTTTTTTCCATTGGATGGTTTTGGCTCCTTTGTCAAAAATCAAGTGACCATAGGTGTGTGGGTTCATTTCTGGGTCTTCAATTCTATTCCATTGGTCTATCTGTCTGTCTCTGTACCAATACCATGCAGTTTTTATCACTATTGCTCTGTAATACTGCTTGAGTTCAGGGATAGTGATTCCCCCTGAAGTCCTTTTATTGTTGAGGATAGCTTTAGCTATCCTGGGTTTTTTGTTATTCCAGATGAATTTGCAAATTGTTCTGTCTAACTCTTTGAAGAATTGGATTGGTATTTTGATGGGGATTGCATTGAATCTGTAGATTGCTTTTGGTAAAATGGCCATTTTTACTATATTAATCCTGCCAATCCATGAGCATGGGAGATCTTTCCATCTTCTGAGGTCTTCTTCAATTTCTTTCCTCAGTGTCTTGAAGTTCTTATTGTACAGATCTTTTACTTGCTTGGTTAAAGTCACACCGAGGTACTTTATATTATTTGGGTCTATTATGAAGGGTGTCGTTTCCCTAATTTCTTTCTCGGCTTGTTTCTCTTTTGTATAGAGGAAGGCAACTGATTTATTTGAGTTAATTTTATACCCAGCCACTTTGCTGAAGTTGTTTGTCAGCTTTAGTAGTTCTCTGGTGGAACTTTTGGGATCACTTAAATATACTATC
This sequence comes from Rattus norvegicus, assembly GCF_021556685.1. Classification (NCBI taxonomy): domain Eukaryota; kingdom Metazoa; phylum Chordata; class Mammalia; order Rodentia; family Muridae; genus Rattus; species Rattus norvegicus. The sequence goes on along the minus strand of NC_141537.1, from coordinate 114,997,674 downwards.
ATATCATCTGCAAATAGTGATATTTTCACCTCTTCTTTTCCGATCTGTATCCCCTTGATCTCCTTTTGTTGTCTAATTGCTCTGGCTAGAACTTCAAGAACTATATTGAATAAGTAGGGAGAGAGTGGGCAGCCTTGTCTAGTCCCTGATTTTAGTGGGATTGCTTCAAGTTTCTCTCCATTTAGTTTAATGTTAGCAACTGGTTTGCTGTATATGGCTTTTACAATGTTTAGGTATGGGCCTTGAATTCCTATTCTCTCCAGGACTTTTATCATGAAGGGGTGTTGAATTTTGTCAAATGCTTTCTCAGCATCTAATGAAATGATCATGTGATTCTGTTCTTTCAGTTTGTTTATATAATGGATCACGTTGATGGTTTTCCGTATATTAAACCATCCCTGCATTCCTGGGATGAAGTCTACTTGATCATGGTGGATGATTGTTTGATGTGCTCTTGAATTCGGTTTGCCAGAATTTTATTGAGTATTTTTGCGTCTATATTCATAAGGGAAATTGGTCTGAAGTTCTCTTTCTTCGTTGTTTCTTTGTGTTGTTTAGGTATAAGAGTAATTGTGGCTTCGTAGAAGGAATTCGGTAGTGATCCATCTGTTTCAATTTTGTGGAATAGTTTGGATAATATTGGTATGAGGTCTTCTATGAAGGTTTGATAGAATTCTGCACTAAACCCGTCTGGACCTGGGCTCTTTTTGGTTGGGAGACCTTTAATGACTGCTTCTATTTCCTTAGGAGTTATGGGGTTGTTTAACTGGTTTATCTGTTCCTGATTTAACTTCGATACCTGGTTCTGTCTAGGAAATTGTCCATTTCCTGAAGATTTTCAAGTTTTGTTGAATATAGGTTTTTATAGTAAGATCTGATGATTTTTTGAATTTCCTCTGAATCTGTAGTTATGTCTCCCTTTTCATTTCTGATTTTGTTAATTTGGACGCACTCTCTGTGTCCTCTTGTTAGTCTGGCTAAGGGTTTATCTATCTTGTTGATTTTCTCAAAGAACCAACTTTTCGTTCTGTTGATTCTTTCTATGGTCCTTTTTGTTTCTACTTGGTTGATTTCAGCTCTGAGTTTGATTATTTCCTGCCTTCTACTCCTCCTGGGTGTATTTGCTTCTTTTTGTTCTAGAGCTTTTAGGTGTGCTGTCAAGCTGCTGACATATGCTCTTTCCTGTTTCTTTCTGCAGGCACTCAGTGCTATGAGTTTTCCTCTTAGCACAGCTTTCATTGTGTCCCATAAGTTTGGGTATGTTGTACCTTCATTTTCATTAAATTCTAAAAAGTTTTTAATTTCTTTCTTTATTTCTTCCTTGACCAGGTTATCATTGAGTAGAGCATTGTTCAATTTCCACGTATATGTAGGCATTCTTCCCTTATTGTTATTGAAGACCAGTTTTAGGCCGTGGTGGTCCGATAGCACGCATGGGATTATTTCTATCTTTCTGTACCTGTTGAGGCCCGTTTTTTGACCAATTATATGGTCAATTTTGGAGAAAGTACCATGAGGAGCTGAGAAGAAGGTATATCCTTTTGCTTTAGGATAGAATGTTCTATAAATATCCGTTAAGTCCATTTGGCTCATGACTTCTCTTAGTCTGTCTACATCACTGTTTAATTTCTGTTTCCATGATCTGTCCATTGATGAGAGTGGGGTGTTGAAATCTCCCACTATTATTGTGTGAGGTGCAATGTGTGTTTTGAGCTTTAGTAAGGTTTCTTTTACGTATGTAGGTGCCCTTGTATTTGGGGCATAGATATTTAGGATTGAGAGTTCATCTTGGTGGATTTTTCCTTTGATGAATATGAAGTGTCCTTCCTTATCTTTTTTGATGACTTTTAGTTGGAAATTGATTTTATTTGATATTAGAATGGCTACTCCAGCTTGCTTCTTCTGACCATTTGCTTGGAAAGTTGTTATCCAGCCTTTCACTCTGAGGTAGTGTCTGTCTTTGTCTCTGAAGTGTGTTTCCTGTAGGCAGCAGAAAGCAGGGTCCTCGTTGCGTATCCAGTTTGTTAATCTATGTCTTTTTATTGGGGAGTTGAGGCCATTGATATTGAGAGATATTAAGGAATAGTGATTATTGCTTCCCGTTATATTCATATTTGGATGTGAGGTTATGTTTGTGTGCTTTCATTCTCTTTGTTTTGTTGCCAAGACGATTAGTTTCTTGCTTCTTCTAGGGTATAGCTTGCCTCCTTATGTTGGGCTTTACCATTTATTATCCTTTGTAGTGCTGGATTTGTAGAAAGATATTGTGTAAATTTGGTTTTGTCATGGAATATCTTGGTTTCTCCATCAATGTTAATTGAGAGTTTTGCTGGATATAGTAACGTGGGCTGGCATTTGTGTTCTCTTAGGGTCTGTATGACATCAGTCCAGGATCTTCTGGCCTTCATAGTTTCTGGCAAGAAGTCTGGTGTGATTCTGATAGGTCTGCCTTTATATGTTACTTGACCTTTTTCCCTTACTGCTTTTAATATTCTTTCTTTATTTTGTGCGTTTGGTGTTTTGACAATTATGTGACGGGAGGTGTTTCTTTTCTGGTCCAATCTATTTGGAGTTCTGTAGGCTTCTTGTATGTCTATGGGTATCTCTTTTTTTAGGTTAGGGAAGTTTTCTTCTATGATTTTGTTGAAGATATTTACTGGTCCTTTGAGCTGGGAGTCTTCACTCTCTTCTATACCTATTATCCTTAGGTTTGATCTTCTCATTGAGTCCTGGATTTCCTGTATGTTTTGGACCAGTAGCTTTTTCCGCTTTACATTATCTTTGACAGTTGAGTCAATGATTTCTATGGAATCTTCTGCTCCTGAGATTCTCTCTTCCATCTCTTGTATTCTGTTGGTGAAGCTTGTATCTACAGCTCCTTGTCTCTTCTTTTGGTTTTCTATATCCAGGGTTGTTTCCATGTGTTCTTTCTTGATTGCTTCTATTTCCATTTTTAATTCCTTCCACTGTTTGATTGTGTTTTCCTGGTATTCTTTTAGGGATTTTTGTGTCTCCTCTCTATGGGCTTCTACTTGTTTATTTATGTTTTCCTGGAATTCTTTCAGGGATTTTTGTGTCTCCTCTCTATGGGTTTCTACTTGTTTATTTATGTTTTCCTGGAATTCTTTCAGGCATTTCTGCGATTCCTCTCTGTAGGCTTCTACTTGTTCTCTAAGGGAGTTCTTCACGTCTTTCTTGAATTCCTCCAGCATCATGATCAAAAATGATTTTGAAACTAGATCTTGCTTTTCTGGTGTGTTTGGATATTCCATGTTTGTTTTGGTGGGAGAATTGGGCTCCGATGATGGCATGTAGTCTTGGTTTCTGTTGCTTGGGTTCCTGCGCTTGCCTCTCGCCATCAGATTATCTCTAGTGTTACTTTGTTCTGCTATTTCTGACAGTGGCTAGACTGTCCTATAAGCCTGTGTGTCAGGAGTGCTGTAGACCTGTTTTCCTCTCTTTCAGTCAGTTATGGGGACAGAGTGTTCTGCTTTCGGGCGTGTAGTTTTTCCTCTCTACAGGTCTTCAGCTGTTCCTGTGGGCCTGTGTCTTGAGTTCACCAGGCAGCTTTCTTGCAGCAGAAAATTTGGTCTTACCTGTGGTCCCGAGGCTCAAGTTCGCTCGTGGGGTGCTGCCCACGGGCTGTCTGCAGCGGCAGCAACCAGGAAGACCTGTGCCGCCCCTTCAGGGAGCTTCAGTGCACCAGGGTTCCAGATGGTCTTTGGCTTTTTCCTCTGGCGTCTGAGATGTGTGTGCAGAGAGCAGTCTCTTCTGGTTTCCCTGGCTTGTCTGCCTCTCTGAAGGTTTAGCTCTCCCTCCCACGGGATTTGGGTGCAGAGAACTGTTTATCCGGTCTGTTTCCTTCAGGTTCTGGCGGTGTCTCAGGCAGGGGTCCTGCCGCTCCTGGGCCCTCCCCCACGGGAGCCCAGAGGCCTTATACAGTTTCCTCTTGGCCAGGGATGTGGGCAGGGGTGAGCAGTGTTGGTGGTCTCTTCTGCTCTGCAGCCTCAGGAGTGCCCACCTGACTAGGTGGTTGGGACTCTCTCTCACGGGGTCTGGGAGCAGAGAGCTGCTGCAGGCCGGGATCCGCGGGTCGGCATTGTTGTTCATATGGGGTTTCAAGCCCCTTTAGCTCTTCAAGTCTTTCTCTGACTCATTCAATGGGGGTCCCGTTCTTAGTTCAGTGGTTTGCTGCTGGCATTCGCCTATGTATTTGTCATGTTCTGGCTGTGTCTCTCAGGAGAGATCTACATCCGTTTCCTGTCAGCCTGTACTTCTTTGCTTCATCCATTTTATCTAGTTTGGTGGCTGTATATGTATGGGCCACATGTGGGGCAGGTTCTGAATGGGCTTTTCTTCAGTGTCTGCTCTAAACTTTGCCTCCTTATCCCCTCCTAAGGGTATTATGGTTCCCCTTTTAAAGAAGGAGTGAAGCATCCACATTTTCGTCATCCTAGAGTTTTCATGTATTCTGTGCATCTAGGGTAATTCGAGCATTTGGGATAATATCCAATTGTTAATGAATGCATACCGTGTATGTTTTTCTGTGATTGGGTTACCTCACTCAGGATGATACTTTCTAGTTCATTCCATTTGCCTATGAATTTCATGGAGTCATTGTTTTTGATAGCTGAGTAGTATTCCATTATGTAGATGTACCACATTTTCTGTATTTATTCCTCTATTGAAGGACATCTGTGTTCTTTTCCAGCTTCTGGCTATTATAGATAAGGCTGCTATGAATATAGTGGAGCATGTGTCTTTGTCTTTGTTTTAAGTTGGCACACTTTTTGGGTATGTGCCCAAGAGAGGTTTTGCTGGGTCCTCAGGTATTGCAATGTCCAATTTTCTGAGGAACCTCGAGACTGATTTCCAGAAAGGTTATAACAGTCTACAATCCTACCAAAAATGGAGGAGTGATCCTCTTTCTCCACATCCTTGTCAGCATCTGTTGTGGCCAGAGTTTTTGATCTTAGACATTCTGAATGGTGTGAGGTAAAATATCAGGGTTGTTTTGATTTGCATTCCCTTATGACTAAAGATGTTGAAGATTTCTTTAGGTACTTCTCAGCTATTCCACATTCCTCATCTGTGAATTCTTTGTTTGGCTCTGAACCCCATTTTTAATAGGGTTATTTGTCTCCCTTCAATCTAACTTTGTGTGTTCTTTGCATATTTTGGATATAAACCTTCTATCAGTTGTAGGATTGGTAAAGATGTTTTCCCAATCTGTTGATTGCCATTTTGTCCTAACAACAGTGTCTTTTGCCTTACAGAAGCTTTGTAGTTTTATGAGATCCCATTTGTCGATTCTTGATCTTAGAGCATAAGCCATTGATGTTTTGTTCAGGAAATTTTCTCCAGTGCCCATGTGTTCGAGATGCTTCCCCACCTTTTCTTCTATTAGTTTGAGTGTATCTGGTTTGATGTGGAGGTCCCTGATCCATTTGGACTTAAACTATGTACAGGGTGATAATATTGGATCAATCTTCATTCTTCTACATGCTGACCTCCAGTTGAACCAGCACCATTTGCTGAAAATGCTATCTTTTTTCCATTGGATGGTTGTGGCCCCTTTGTCAAAAATCAAGTGCCCATAGGTGTGTGGGTTCATTTCTGGGTATTCAATTCTATTCCACTGGTCTATCTGCCTGTCTCTGTACCAATACCATACAGTTGGGTTTTTTTTATCACTTTGCTCTGTAATACTGCTTGAGTTCAGGGATAGTGATTCTCCCCCGGAAATCCTTCTACTGTTGAGGATAGTTTTTAGCTATTCTGGGTTTTTTATTATTCCAGATGAATTTGCAAATTGTTCTGTCTAACTCTATGAAGGATTGGATTGGTATTTTGATGGGGATTGCATTGAATCTATAGATCCCTTTTGGTAAAATTGCCATGTTTAGTATATTAATACTGCCAAACCATGAGCATGGGAGATCTTCCCATCTTCTGAGATCTTCAATTTCTTTCTTCAGAGGCTTGAAGTTCTTATCATACAGATCCTTTACTTGCTTGGTTAAATTCACACCGAGGTATTTTATATTATTTGGGAATATTATGAAGGGTTTTGTTTGCCAAATTTCTTCTCAGGTTGTTTCTCTTTTGTGTAGAGGAAGGCTACTGATTTATTTGAGTTAATTTTATACCCAGCCACTTTGCTGAAGATATTTATCAGCTTTAGTAGTTCTCTGGTGGAGCTTTTGGGATCACTTAAATATACTATCATATCATCTGCAAATAGTGATATTTTGACTTCTTCCTTTCCAATCTGTATCCCTTCGATCTCCTTTTGTTGTCTGATTGCTCTGGTTAGGACTCTGAGACCTATATTGAATAAGTAGGGAGAGAGTGGGCAGCCTTGTCTAGTCCCTGATTTTAGTGGGATTGCTTCTAGTTTCTCTCCATTTAGTTTAATGATAGCAACTGGTTTGCTGTATATGGCTTTTACTCTGTTTAGGTATGGATCTTGCATTCCTGTTCTTTCCAGTACCTTTATCATGAAGGGGTGTTGTATTTTGTCAAATGCTTTCTGAGCATCTAATGAAATGATCATGCAGATTTTATCTTTCAGTTTGTTTATATAGTGGATTACATCGAGGGTTTTCTGTTTATTAAACCATCCCTGCATCCCTGGGATGAAGCCTAATTCATCATGTTGGATGATTGTTTTGATGCGTTCTTGGATTCGGTTCGCAAGAATTTTATTGAGTATTTTTGCATCGATATTCATGAGGGAAATTGTTCTGAAGTTCTCTTTCTTTGTTGTGTCTTTGTGTGGTTTAGGTATAAGAGTCATTGTGGCTTCATAGAAAGAATTTAGTACTGCTCTGTCTGTTTCAATTTTGTTGAATAGTTTGAATAGTATTGGTATGAAATCTTCTATGAAGGTCTGATAGAATTCTGCACTGAACCCGTCTGGACCTGGGCTCTTTTTGGTTGGGAGATTTTTAATGACTGCTTCTATTTCTGTAGGAGGTTTGGGGTTGTTTAAATGGTTTATTTGTTCCTGATTTAGTTTCGGTACCTGTTTCTGTCTAGAAAATTGTCCATTTCCCCCAGATTTTCAAATTTTGTTGAATATAGGCTTTTGTAGTAGGATCTGATGATTTTTTGAATTTCCTCTGATTCTGTTGTTATGTCTCCCTTTTCATTTCTGATTTTGTTAATTTGGACACACTCTCTGTGTCCTCTAGTTAGTCTGGCTAAGGGTTTATCTATCTTGTTGATTTTCTCAAAGAACCAGCTTTTGGTTCTGTTGATTCTTTCTATGGTCCTTTTTGTTTCTACTTGGTTGATTTTAGCTCAGAGTTTGATTATTTCCTGCCTTCTACTCCTCCTGGATGTATTTGCTTCTTTTTGTTCTAGAGCTTTTAGGTGTGCTGTCAAGCTACCGATATATGCTCTCTCCTGTTTCTTTCTGAAGGCACTCAGAGCTATGAGTTTTCCTCTTCCACAGCTTTCATTGTGTCCTATAAGTTTGGGTATTTTGTACCCTCATTTTCATTAAATTCTAAGAAGTCTTTAATTTCTTTCTTTATTTTTTCCTTGACCAGGTTATTATTGAGAAGAGCATTGTTCAATTTCCATAAATATGTGGGAGTTCTTTCCTTATTGTTATGAAGACCAGTTTTACCCCGTGGTGGTCTGATAGGACGCATGGGATTATTTCTATCATTCTGTATTCTGTTTTGTGCCCAATTATATGGTCAATTTTGGAGAAAGTACCATGAGGTGGTGAGAAGAAGATATATCTTTTTGTGTTAGGATAGAATGTTCTATAAATATCTGTTAAGTCCATTTGGTTCATCACTTATGTTAGTCTGTCTATGTCTCTGTTAAATTTCGGTTTCCACGATCTGTCCATTGATGAGCGTGGGGTGTTGAAATCTCCTACTATGATTGTGTGAGGTGCAATGTGTGCTTTGAGATTTAGTAAGGTTTCTTTTATGTATGTAGGTGTCCTTGTATTTGGAGCATAGATATTTAGGATTGATAGTTTATCATGGTGGATTTTCCTTTGATGAATATGAATTGTACTTCCTTATCTTTTTTGCTGACATTTGGTTGAAAATCGATTTTATTCCATATTAGAATGGCTATTCCAGCTTGCTTCTTCAGACCATTTGCTTGGAAACTTGTTTTCCAGCCTTTTACTCTGAGGTAGTGTCTGTCTTTGTCTCTGAGGTGTGTTTCCTGTCCATAGCAAAATGCTGGGTCCTCATTACGCATCCAGTTTTTTAATCTGTGTCTTTTTATTGGGAAATTGAGTCCACTGATGTTGAGAGATATTAAGGAATAGTAATTGTTGCTTCCTGTTATCTTCATATTTGGAGGCGAGATTATGTTTGTGTGCTTGTCTTCTCTTTGTTTTGTTGCAAAACGATTAGTTTCTTGTTTTTTCTAAGGTGTTGCTTGCCTTCCTGTGTTGGGCTTTACCATTTATTATCCTTTGTAGGGCTGGATTTGTGAAAAGGTATTATATAAATTTGGTTTTGTCATGGAATATCTTGGTTTCTCCATCTATGTTAATTGAGAGTTTTGCTGGATACAGTAACCTGGGCTGGCATTTGTGTTCTCTTACGTTCTGTATGACATCTGTCCAGGATCTTCTGACTTTTATAGTCTCTGGTGAGAAGTCTGGTGTGATTCTGATAGGTCTGCTGTTACATGTTACTTAACTCTTTTCTTTTACTGCTTTTATTCTTCTTCCTTTGTTTTGTGCATTTGGTGTTTTGAATATTATGTGACAGCAGGAGTTTCTTTTCTGGTCCAATCTATTTGGAGTTCTGTAGGCTTCTTGTATGTTTATGGGCATCTATTTCTTTAGGTTAGGGAAGTTTTCTTCTATGATTTTGTTGAAGATATTTACTGGTCCTTTGAGTTGGGAGTCTTCACTCTCTTCTATACCTATTATCCTTAGGTTTGATCTTCTCATTGTGTCCTGGATTTCCTGTAGCTTTTTCTGCTTTACATTATCTTTGACAGTTTTGTGGATGATTTCTATGGAATGTTCTGCTCCTGAGATTCTCTCTTCTATCTCCTGCATTCTGTTGGTGATGCATGTATCTATGGTTCCTTGTCTCTTCCTTTGGTTTTCTATATCCAGGGTTGTCTCCCTTTGTGCTTCCTTTATTATTTCTATTTCCATTTTCAATTCCTTCACCTGTTTGATTGTGTTTTCCCATAATTCTTTCAGGAATTTTTGTTTTTCCTCTCTAAGGGCTTCTACTTTTTTAATTTGTATTTTCCTGCATATCTCTAAGGGAGTTCTTTATGTCTTTTTTATAGTCCTCCATTATCATGATCAAATGTGATTTTAAATCTAGATCTTGCTTTTCTGTTGTGTTTGGATATTCAGTGTTTGCTTTGGCGGAAGAATTGGGCTCTGATGATGCCATGTAGTCTTGGTTTCTGTTGCTTGGGTTCCTGCGCTTGCCTCTTGCCATCAGGTTGTCTCTGGTGTTACCTTGTTCTTCTATTTCTGACAGTAGCTTTACCGTCCTGTAGGCCTGTGTGTCTGGAATGCTGTAGACCTGTTTTCCTGTTTTCTTTCAGCTAGTTATGTGAACAGAGTGTTCTGCTTTCAGGTGTGTAATCGCTCCTGTACACTGGCTTTCAGCTGTTCCTGTGGACAGGAACCAGTAGGGGCCCCTATTTCTCCTAGGTTCCTGGGTGATGAGCTCTCTCTCTCATGGGGTTTGGGATCAAGGATCTGTGGGCCAGGATCAGCAAGGTTTGGGTGCCAGATAGAAACTGGAAGTGTCCTTTCCCCGAGGAATTTTGCCTTTGTGTTTCCTGAGTCCACCAGGCAGCTCACTTGGAGCAGAAAAGTTGGTCTTACTTCTGGTTGCAGGCCTGGAGTCACTCCTTAGGTTTGGGTTTCAGCTCTCCATTAGGGCAGCAAGAAGAAGAGCCTGCCCCTACTTTGGGTCCCTGTACATAGGGGGCCCTGATAGTACTATGTGTTTTCCTCTAGAGTCAGAAATGTGGGCAGAGAGTAGTCTCATTTGGTTTCCCAGTTGTGTCTGTCCCTCTGAAGGACTAGCTCTCCCTCCCAGGGATTTTGGTGCAGGGAGCTGTTTGACCAGGTCTGTTCCGATCCAGGCGCTGTCTGGACTGCAGGGCTTCTGCAGCTTGACTGCCCCATCTTTCTGTTCCCATAGGCCCTATACAGTTTCCTCTTGGGTCAGGGATGTGGGCAAAGGTGGGCTGAAGTGGCAGTCTCTTCTACCCTGCAGTCTCAGGATTGCCCACAGGTCTGGGCCACATATACTGTTTAAAACCCCATTATTTACATAAGAGTATAACAAAGTTAATTTAATTAATGGATATTGCTAATAATTTTATGCAATACATTAATATATTAAAGAGTATTTTCCTTTGAATTATTAAAGTTAATTCATGCATTTAAATTTGAAAGGTAAAATTTCTTATCATGTCCGTGAAACATCTGATATTAATTGTTGCTTATCACTAAGCTATTTCTTTTTAATTATCATTTTATATTTATTTTTTAAAAAATGAGGTAGATGGATGTGCAGGTAAAAGTGCTTGTCACTGAACAGAGTTCAATTCCTGAGCTATATGGGTCTTAGGTTGTGCTATGATCTCCAGAAATGTACTGTAGCATGCACACACACCATATATAAATGAGTTAATGCAAGATTTTTAAAAGATTCATTGTTTTCCTTTCATGTGTGAAACACAATACTTCTGTCAGTGTTTAACCTAGGGTGAGACAGAGCAAACACTAACCATGGAAGCCTAGGATTCTTCTTCACAAAAATGGTCAAGATACTATATGGAATTATTGAGGGTAAATTGGAAGTCTGGTTTTGTAAGCATTGGGTTCAAGATAGAGTACTGGGTTTGCATGCAATGTTCAGTGGATTTGTAAAGTTTTTGAGAATTTGGAATCTTTGGGAAAAACTGAGCTAATTCTATAAGTTGAGAATTTTGGTCCAATGCCTGCGGGGGTAGTATATATAGAATAAACACCATATAGAGATGAAGAATGGAGTTCTTTGAGCAAAGGGTTCTTAGTAGACATCCTGGGTTTGGAGAGAGATGGCCTCCAACAGAGGACATAGAGAAGGCACAACAGGTGATGGTGGAGTAGTTGGCCTGGCCAAAGGCACACAGGGAACTCAGAGTGTGCATTCCTGAGTAACCTTGGTTAGGCAGGTGAGTGCAGTGAGGCAAAGACAGTCTGAAGTGATTTCCACAGAAGATGGGGGGCAAAACACTTGAACTAAAACAATACAAATTCCAGTTCTTTTCTTAAAACCTGTTTATGATGTATTTAAATTAGTTCCATTTCCATGGTTCATCTTCCACTTCCAACACCCTCCTGTCTTCTAACTTCATGACTGCTGCTGCTTCTTCCTCTTCCTCTTCTTCTTCCTCATCTTTTCCCTCCTCTTCCCCTCCTCCTTTGTCTTGTTTGTTTAAATGACTAACTAAATATAACTGCTCTTATTCATCTGTATGTGGTCCCCTCCACAGGAGCACAAAACAACCTACCATGAGCACAGCCACATTCCTGGAAAAAAAAAAACTCTCTCTATTCCTAGGTAGCCACCAGCTTCTAGTAGCTTCTCAGCTATTGGAGGTCTGATCTCATGAGGTCCTAACTCCATAAGGAGATTCTGATTAGTTAGATCTGCAGGCAGTTACATTTGTTGTCAACTCATGAGCAAAACAGCCTGTCATGTCAGGAAAACGCTGGTATTGAAAGAGGTCTTTTTTTTTTATTATTATTTTTTTTTATTAACTTGAGTATTTCTTTTTTTTTATTTTTTTTTATTATCTTGAGTATTTCTTATATACATTTCAAGTGTTATTCCCTTTCCCGGTTTCCGGACAGACATCACCCTCCTCCCTCCCCTTCCTTGTGGGTGTTCCCCTCCCAAACCTCCCCCCATTGCCACCCTCCCCGCATAGTCTAGTTCACTGGGGGTTCAGTCTTAGCAGGACCCAGGGCTTCCCCTTCCACTGGTGCTCTTACTAGGATATTCATTGCTACCTATGGGGATAGAGTCCAGGGTCAGTCCATGTATAGTCTTTAGGTAGTGGCTTAGTCCCTGGAAGCTCTGGTTGCTTGACATTGTTGTACTTTTGGGGTCTCGAGCACCTTCAAGCTCTTCCAGTTCTTTCTCTGATTCCTTCAACGGGGGACCTATTCTCAGTTCAGTGGTTTGCTGCTGGCATTCGCCTCTGTATTTGCTGTATTCTGGCTGTGTCTCTCAGGAGTGATCTACATCCGGCTCCTGTCTGTCTGCACTTCTTTGCTTCATCCATCTTGTCTAATTGGGTGGCTGTATATGTATGGGCCACCTGTGGGGCAGGCTCTGAATGGGTGTTCCTTCAGTCTCTGTTTTAATCTTTGCCTCTCCCTTCCCTGCCAAGGGTATTCTTTTTCCTCATTTAAAGAAGGAGTGAAGCATTCACATTTTGATCATCCGTCTTGAGTTTCCTTTGTTCTAGGGATCTAGGGTAATTCAAGCATTTGGGCTAATAGCCACTTATCAATGAGTGCATACCATGTATGTCTTTCTGTGAGTGGGTTAGCTCACTCAGGATGATATTTTCCAGTTCCAACCATTTGCCTACGAATTTCATAAACTCGTTGTTTTTGATAGCTGAGTAATATTCCATTGTGTAGATGTACCACATTTTCTGTATCCATTCCTCTGTTGAAGGGCATCTGGGTTCTTTCCAGTTTCTGGCTATTATAAATAAGGCTGCGATGAACATAGTGGAGCACGTGTCTCTTTTATATGTTGAGGCATCTTTTGGGTATATGCCCAAGAGAGGTAAAGCTGGATCCTCAGGCAGTTCAATGTCCAATTTTCTGAGGAACCTCCAGACTGCTTTCCAGAATGGTTGTACCAGTCTGCAATCCCACCAACAATGGAGGAGTGTTCCTCTTTCTCCACATCCTCGCCAGCATCTGCTGTCACCTGAGTTTTTGATCTTAGCCATTCTCACTGGTGTGAGGTGAAATCTCAGGGTTGTTTTGATTTGCATTTCCCTTATGACTAAAGATGTTGAACATTTCTTTAGGTGTTTCTCAGCCATTCGGCATTCCTCAGCTGTGAATTCTTTGTTCAGCTCTGAACCCCATTTTTTAATAGGGTTATTTGTTTCCCTGCGGTCTAACTTCTTGAGTTCTTTGTATATTTTGGATATAAGGCCTCTATCTGTTATAGGATTGGTAAAGATCTTTTCCCAATCTGTTGGTTGTTGTTTTGTCCTAACCACAGTGTCCTTTGCCTTACAGAAGCTTTGCAGTTTTATGAGATCCCATTTGTCGATTCTTGATCTTAGAGCATAAGCCATTGGTGTTTTGTTCAGGAAATTTTTTCCAGTGCCCATGTGTTCCAGATGCTTCCCTAGTTTTTCTTCTATTAGTTTGAGTGTGTCTGGTTTGATGTGGAGGTCCTTGATCCACTTGGACTTAAGCTTTGTACAGGGTGATAGGCATGGATCGATCTGCATTCTTCTACATGTTGCCCTCCAGTTGAACCCGCACCATTTGCTGAAAATGCTATCTTTTTTCCATTGGATGGTTTTGGCTCCTTTGTCAAAAATCAAGTGACCATAGGTGTGTGGGTTCATTTCTGGGTCTTCAATTCTATTCCATTGGTCTATCTGCCTGTCTCTGTACCAATACCATGCAGTTTTTATCACTATTGCTCTGTAATACTGCTTGAGTTCAGGGATAGTGATTCCCCCTGAAGTCCTTTTATTGTTGAGGATAGCTTTAGCTATCCTGGGTTTTTTGTTATTCCAGATGAATTTGCAAATTGTTCTGTCTAACTCTTTGAAGAATTGGATTGGTATTTTGATGGGGATTGCATTGAATCTGTAGATTGCTTTTGGTAAAATGGCCATTTTTACTATATTAATCCTGCCAATCCATGAGCATGGGAGATCTTTCCATCTTCTGAGGTCTTCTTCAATTTCTTTCCTCAGTGTCTTGAAGTTCTTATTGTACAGATCTTTTACTTGCTTGGTTAAAGTCACACCGAGGTACTTTATATTATTTGGGTCTATTATGAAGGGTGTCGTTTCCCTAATTTCTTTCTCGGCTTGTTCTCTTTTGTATAGAGGAAGGCAACTGATTTATTTGAGTTAATTTTATACCCAGCCACTTTGCTGAAGTTGTTTGTCAGCTTTAGTAGTTCTCTCGTGGAACTTTTGGGATCACTTAAATATACTATCATGTCGTCTGCAAATAGTGATATTTTCACCTCTTCTTTTCCGATCTGTATCCCCTTGATCTCCTTTTGTTGTCTGATTGCTCTGGCTAGAACTTCAAGAACTATATTGAATAAGTAGGGAGAGAGTGGGCAGCCTTTTCTAGTCCCTGATTTTAGTGGGATTGCTTCAAGTTTCTCTCCATTTAGTTTAATGTTAGCAACTGGTTTGCTGTATATGGCTTTTACTGTGTTTAGGTATGGGCCTTGAATACCTATTTTTTCCAGGACTTTTATCATGAAGGGGTGTTGAATTTTGTCAAATGCTTTCTCAGCATCTAATGAAATGATCATGTGGTTCTGTTCTTTCAGTTTGTTTATATGATGGATCACGTTGATGGTTTTCCTTATATTAAACCATCCCTGCATGCCTGGGATGAAGCCTTCTTGATCATGGTGGATGATTGTTTTGATGTGCTCTTGAATTCGGTTTGCCAGAATTTTATTGAGTATTTTTGCGTCGATATTCATAAGGGAAATTGGTCTGAAGTTCTCTTTCTTTGTTGGGTCTTTGTGTGGTTTAGGTATAAGAGTAATTGTGGCTTCATAGAAGGAATTCGGTAGGGCTCCATCTGTTTCAATTTTGTGGAATAGTTTGGATAATATTGGTATAAGGTCTTCTATGAAGGTTTGATAGAATTCTGCACTAAACCCGTCTGGACCTGGGCTCTTTTTGGTTGGGAGACCTTTAATGACTGCTTCTATTTCCTTAGGAGTTATGGGGTTGTTTAACTGGTTTATCTGTTCCTGATTTAACTTCGATACCTGGTATCTGTCTAGGAAATTGTCCATTTCCTGAAGATTTTCAAGTTTTGTTGAATATAGGTTTTTATAGTAAGATCTGATGATTTTTTGAATTGCCTCTGAATCTGTAGTTATGTCTCCCTTTTCATTTCTGATTTTGTTAATTTGGACGCACTCTCTGTGTCCTCTCGTTAGTCTGGCTAAGGGTTTATCTATCTTGTTGATTTTCTCAAAGAACCAACTTTTGGTTCTGTTGATTCTTTCTATGGTCCTTTTTGTTTCTACTTGGTTGATTTCAGCTCTGAGTTTGATTATTTCCTGCCTTCTACTCCTCCTGGGTGTATTTGCTTCTTTTTGTTCTAGAGCTTTTAGGTGTGCTGTCAAGCTGCTGACATATGCTCTTTCCTGTTTCTTTCTGCAGGCACTCAGCGCTATGAGTTTTCCTCTTAGCACAGCTTTCATTGTGTCCCATAAGTTTGGGTATGTTGTACCTTCATTTTCATTAAATTCTAAGTAGTTTTTAATTTCTTTCTTTATTTCTTCCTTGACCAGGTTATCATTGAGTAGAGCATTGTTCAATTTCCAAGTATATGTGGGCATTCTTCCCTTATTGTTATTGAAGACCAGTTTTAGGCCGTGGTGGTCCGATAGCACGCATGGGATTATTTCTATCTTTCTGTACCTATTGAGGCCCGTTTTTTGACCAATTATATGGTCAATTTTGGAGAAAGTACCATGAGGAGCTGAGAAGAAGGTATATCCTTTTGCTTTAGGATAGAATGTTCTATAAATATCCGTTAAGTCCATTTGGCTCATGACTTCTCTTAGTCTGTCTACATCTCTGTTTAATTTCTGTTTCCATGATCTGTCCATTGATGAGAGTGGGGTGTTGAAATCTCCCACTATTATTGTGTGAGGTGCAATGTGTGTTTTGAGCTTTAGTAAGGTTTCTTTTACATATGTAGGTGCCCTTGTATTTGGGGCATAGATATTTAGGATTGAGAGTTCATCTTGGTGGATTTTTCCTTTGATGAATATGAAGTGTCCTTCCTTATCTTTTTTGATGACTTTTAGTTGAAAATTGATTTTTTTGATATTAGAATGGCTACTCCAGCTTGCTTCTTCTGACCATTTGCTTGGAAAATTGTTTTCCAGCCTTTCACTCTGAGGTAATGTCTGTCTTCGTCTCTGAGGTGTGTTTCCTGTAGGCAGCAGAATGCAGGGTCCTCGTTGCGTATCCAGTTTGTTAATCTATGTCTTTTTATTGGGGAGTTGAGGCCATTGATATTGAGAGATGTTAAGGAATAGTGATTATTGCTTCCCGTTATATTCATATTTGGAAGTGAGGTTATGTTTGTGTGCTTTCATTCTCTTTGTTTTGTTGCCAAGACGATTAGTTTCTTGATTCTTCTAGGGTATAGCTTGCCTCCGTATGTTGGGCTTTACCATTTATTATTCTTTGTAGTGCTGGATTTGTAGAAACATATTGTGTAAATTTGGTTTTGTCATGGAATATCTTGGTCTCTCCATCAATGTTAATTGAGAGTTTTGCAGGATACAGTAACCTGGGCTGGCATTTGTGCTCTCTTAGGGTCTGTATGACATCAGTCCAGGATCTTCTGGCCTTCATAGTTTCTGGCGAGAAGTCTGGTGTGATTCTGATAGGTCTCCCTTTATATGTTACTTGACCTTTTTCCCTTACTGCTTTTAATATTCTTTCTTTATTTTGTGCGTTTGGTGTTTTGACAATTATGTGACGGGAGGTGTTTCTTTTCTGGTCCAATCTATTTGGAGTTCTGTAGGCTTCTTGTATGTCTATGGGTATCTCTTTTTTTAGGTTAGGGAAGTTTTCTTCTATGATTTTGTTGAAGATATTTACTGGTCCTTTGAGCTGGGAGTCTTCACTCTCTTCTATACCTATTATCCTTAGGTTTGATCTTCTCAATGAGTCCTGGATTTCCTGTATGTTTTGGACCAGTAGCTTTTTCCGCTTTACATTATCTTTGACAGTTGAGTCAATGATTTCTATGGAATCTTCTGCTCCCGAGATTCTCTCTTCCATCTCTTGAATTCTGTTGGTGAAGCTTGTATCTACAGCTCCTTGTCTTTTCTTTTGATTTTCTATGTCCAGGGTTGTTTCCATGTGTTCTTTCTTGATTGCTTCTATTTCCATTTTTAATTCCTTCAACTGTTTGATTGTGTTTTCCTGGAATTCTTTCAGGGATTTTTGTGATTCCTCTCTGTAGGCTTCTACTTGTTCTCTAAGGGAGTTCTTTATGTCTTTCTTGAAGTCCTCCAGCATCATGATCAAATATGATTTTGAAACTAGGTCTTGGTTTTCTGGTGTGTTTGGATATTCCGTGTTTGCTTTGGTGGGAGAATTGGGCTCCGATGATGCCATGTAGTCTTTGTTTCTGTTGCTTGGGTTCCTGTGCTTGCCTCTCGCCATCAGATTATCTCTAGTGTTACTTTGTTCTGCTATTTCTGACAGTGGCTAGACTGTCCTATAACCTGTGTGTCAGGAGTGCTGTAGACCTGTTTTCCTGTTTTCTTTCAGCCAGTTATGGGGACAGAGTGTTCTGCTTTCGGGCGTGTAGTTTTTCCTCTCTACATGTCTTCAGCTGTTCCTGTGGGCCTGTGTCTTGAGTTCACCAGGCAGGTTTCTTGCAGGGGAAAAGTTGGTCCTACCTGTGGTTCCAAGGCTCAAGTTTGCTCGTGGGGTACTGCCTAAGTCCTCTCCGCTGTGGCAGCAACTGGGAAAATCTGTGCCGCTCCTTCCGGGAGCCTCCGTGCACCAGGGTTTCAGATGACGTTTGGTGTTTTCCTCTGGCGCCTGGATGTGCACAGAGTGCAGTCTCTTCTGGTTTCCCAGGCGTGTCCTCCTGTCTGAAGGTTCAGCTCTCCCTCCCACGGGATTTGGTTGCAGAGAACTGTTTATCCGGTCTGTTTCCTTCAGGTTCCGGCAGTGTCTCAGACGCAGGGGTCCTGCCGCTCCCGGGCCCTCCCCTATGGGAACCCAGAGGCCTTAAACAGTTGCCTCTTGGGCCAGGGATGTGGGCAGGGGTGGGCAGTGTTGGTGGTCTCCTCCGCTCTGCAGCCTCAGGAGTGCCCACCTGATCAGGCGGTGAGGTCTCTCTCCCACGGGGTTTGGGAGCAGAGAGCTGCTGCGGTCCGGGATCCGCAGGTGTGGGACTTCCGGTAAACACAGGAAGTGCCCGGCCTTAGAGGAATTTTGCCTCTGTGTGTCCTGAGTTCACCAGGCAGGTTTCTTGCAGGGGAAAAGTTGGTCCTACCTGCAGTTCCAAGGCTCAAGTTTGCTCGTGGGGTACTGCCTAAGTCCTCTCCGCTGTGGCAGCAACCGGGAAGATCTGCGCCGCTCTTTCCAGGAGCCTCCGTGCACCAGGGTTCCAGATGGCGTTTGGTGTTTTCCTCTGGCGCCTGGATGTGCACACAGTGCAGTCTCTTCTGGTTTCCCAGGCGTGTCCGCCTCTCTGAAGGTTCAGCTCTCCCTCCCACGGGATTTGGGTGCAGAGAACTGTTTATCCGGTCTGTTTCCTTCAGGTTCCGGCAGTGTCTCAGGCGCAGGGGTCCTGCCGCTCCCGGGCCCTCCCCTACGGGAACCCAGAGGCCTTATACAGTTGCCTCTTGGGCCAGGGATGTGGGCAGGGGTGGGCAGTGTTGGTGGTCTCCTCTGCTCTGCAGCCTCAGGAGTGCCCACTTGATCAGGCGGTGAGGTCTCTCTCCCACGGGTTTGGGAGCAGAGAGCTGCTGCGGTCCGGGATCCGCCGGTGTCGAAAGAGGTCTTTTTAACTTGTGTCTCCTACACCCTTCCCTGCTTCTGCAATGTTCTCTGTTCTTTAGAGGAGACAGGTTGTGATATTGCAGTATTAACTAAGGGATAGAAACTCCACAGTAACTTACTGTCTACACTCCAACTCCACTCTTATCTAGTATGAGTCTCTGTATTAATCACCATCCAGTTTTTCAAACTGTGGTTTAGAATAGAAATATGAGGGTTGACTAAACCTTGGCAACAGTAAAAGATTTTTGAAAGTGCTACAAATAAAAACGAATTCAAAATCAGATATGTGGTAAACTCATGGTGTTCTGGCAGTATTTACCAGTACTGTGTCCTGTGACTACATTGCTGCCTTGGTTCTGGACACAATGCACGCATATCTCGAAGGTCATACACCTTCAAACAGTTTAACACTGGGAAACAGCATAGAAGATTGAGACCTGTGATGACCATATTTTATGAATTATAGGGGTGTTCTGTGCATATAAATTTTCCTATCTCTCTCTCTATATATATTATATCTCTCTATATAATATAATCTCTCTCTATATAATATATAATAGTTTAATTGCAGAACATTAAGACTTTAAATATTTTCAGCCTGCCTTCTTTAACTTTTAAGTATCAAATTATTATATTTCTATATTGTTTTATGTCAGAATGTTTGATTTCATAATATTTTCCTTGAGCTTCTGACCAGAGTGGCATATAAAATTATTAAGTGCATTTTTGCCTTTAGATGATTATTACAGACGTTTCAGTAATTCTGAAATGCTTCTAATTCAACTTATGCCATTTTGTACTGTGGTATTCAATGGGGTATTATGAGCACTGATGATTAAAATAAAAATATTGATGCAATCTGCAGAATATTTATCATGGCATTAAGTATTACAGGGTCAAACTCTCATCTAATACTTAGCTATTTATATACAAACAACATACACGCCCATTTAATCTGTTTGAAAATGTCCTTCATTCTTAATACGTTGCACAATTTTATGTTTACCAAATAATTGTTTAAAGATAATTTTCTTTAAGATGTATTTTCTGTAAATGAATGATTTGAATACTTATCGCATATATCTGTATGCCCGGGGTTATGTAAAAATTTCTATTATAAAAAAGG
Source organism: Rattus norvegicus (assembly GCF_021556685.1). Lineage (NCBI taxonomy): Eukaryota > Metazoa > Chordata > Mammalia > Rodentia > Muridae > Rattus > Rattus norvegicus. Next base: position 114,977,738 of record NC_141537.1, on the reverse strand, counting down.
TGTAGAAAGGGAAAAGTTTAAGAAATCCTGGCATAGACAACACGCTGATTAGCCCTTACTCTACTAGTAAAATGTCAGTAATGACTGTGGGAGAGATTTTTGTGGGCTAATGTTAATGTGCAATAAAATCACAGGCATTTTAGAAATGAAAGCAGACCAGATGGGTCCTGTTTTCTCAGTTGGAGATCCATTTTAGTTCCATTGAGCTCAAGCACAACTCCCTAGTAACATTTCTTAAAATATGCACCACACAGACTCCCACCCTAGTGATAGACATGTTTGAGAGAATGAGAGAGCCTGTGACCTTTGCTTACTATCCACTTACAGTATGTTTAAAAATACTTGATTACTCCTTGTATTACAATGATTTATCTTGGGGATCACATAGTCTCACAGGAATTACTAGCACTGGCTTTGGGGATTCAAATCTCAGCCCAGCTCCCAGGACCTCTGTAAGCTGAACACTTCTCTGTCTATGTCTTCTCACTGCCAAGCAAAGATAATAGTTTCTGGAACTAATAACTTAATAGACAACCAGCTAAACAAACAAGCTAGAGTGGTAATAAGTACTTAATACATACTTGCTGATATTGGCAGTAAGGTTTTAATTTTAAGATTTATTTTTATTCTTTAGCTAGTGTGCACATGTGTGTGCTGTATGTGGGGATGCACACAGAAGTGGAACACTTGTGGAGGTAAGGAGAGGGTGTCTGATCCTGTGAGGCAGAGTTATAGGTGATTGTGAACCCCTTGATACGGGTGCTTTGAGGAAAACTTAGATCGTCTAGTTAGATGGTTAGAGAAATGGCTCAGTGGAGAGGTGTTTGCTGACAAACCCTACAATCTAAGTTTGATTTCTGGGAACCACATGGTGGAAGTAAAGAATCAACTCCAGTAAGTTCTCTCTCTGTCTTCCTTTCTTCTTCCTCTCGCTCTGTCTGTCTTTCCATATCTGCCCACACACACACATACACACACACACACACACACACACACACACACACACTATTAAAAATGAGTGTGCTATTTGTTTTGGACAACTTGACACAAACTTAGGCATATTTAGGAAGAAGAAATATCGGCAGAGAAAATGCCTCTATCAGATTAGTATGTAGAAAAGTCTGTGGAGGCATTTTCTTGATTTACGATTGGTATGGAATCTCTATCTCACTAAGGGTGGTGATACTCCTGGGCATGTGGCCATAGATTTTTGTTATTATATATATATGTATATATATATATATATATATATATATATATAATCAAACCAAACAAACCATACAGTAAGCTGACAAGCAGCATTCCTCCATCCAGGCTCCTGCCTTGAGATAATGCTATGGCTTCTCTTAATGATAGATTTTTAACAGGATGTGTAAGCCAAAGAACCACCTTTTTGCCAAGTTGATTTGGGTTGGAGAGTTTTATCACATTAATGGGGAGGAAACCACTACATTGGCTGAATGTGTTTCTTCCTGTCCTTTTTCATAAACTGATGAGGAGGACAATGCCAATGATACCTCTTGCACCAGGCAGAGTAAGCTGATTTACTAGGAGAGTGTTTTATAAAATGTGTTTTGCACATGGGTAGCAGCCTCCTACTTCTGACAGCATAAGGTAAAGCATTATGAATGCAAATAATGAGGGCCCACGCCATTTTACGGGGAGTCCTCTTGGAGCAGGATCCTCATCGTGTTTTGGCTTGTTTTCTGTTGAATTCTAATGTGCATCAAATCTAAGAATTATACTTTTATGGACTAACCACAGCAAAGTAAAGGTCTCCAGAGTCTCTGAATGACTACAAGAAGAAGAGTTGCCTCCTACATGCCTTGTTTTCTACATGAGAGAGGTGTGGATTTCCACTTATCTTAAGCTACTTAGCTATTACTCTTTGCTGGGGTTGATTAACAAGCATTTTGAGTAAAAGTCACATAGAACTATTGAGCCTCCTAGACTATGACCAATCAACTTTAATAGGAAAGCGAAACAACAACAAAAAGCAAAAAAAAAAAAAAAAGGAAATTGGCTTTCAATCAAAACCACATATCATATCTAGTCATAAATCTTCTACCTGTCACACATTCTGCATCAATTTTTTCAGTCACAGAAACATGTTCTTGGGGGGGTAAACTAGTTTAGTGGTAAATCATGTCAATCTGAACAATAAGTAGCTTATCAAAATAACTATAATTAATCATTTCTTAGAACTACAATCTTTCTTCTTATTTGATTCAGTGGTGGTCAGTAAAACATGATAAATGTTCAATAAACTATAGTAAATATTTCTTAAGAATATATTGTAAATCAGGAAAAAATTAAAAGGAAATAGAAATATAATGAAGATTATTAGAGCCACGAGAACACCCTGTTTAAATTCAAAAGCTCATGGAATTATAGTGACTACGTTCCCAGTACCACAGAAGGTATCATCTGCCCCCTGAAGTCTTCTCTAATCTATTTTTTAAAACAACATTTTATTATGTATATTCAAAGTATGTAATATAGGGCTGATGTTGCTCAGTGGTCAAGACACATACATAATAGCTCACAACATCTGTAATTCCTGTTTCAAAAGATTTGATGCCAACCAAGCACACACAGAATTAATATAAATTTCAAACTAAGCTAAACAATGTGATGTTGTGGGAGGAAAATGGGATTATTTCTCAAAAATTAAATCAAAGAATATTAATAAGTGGTCTGTGTCTGTTTCACTATGCATAAACTAGTATTCTTCTGGTAAGCTTCTTTATGAGACATGACAGGATTTCCTTTTTTGAGGCCAAATACTAATTTTTCCCACATACACAGAACAATTTTTCTTGATATACTAACCCATTGGCAGACCTTGTCACCATTTTCTTGCCTTGGCTTTTGTGATTCATACCACAGTGGGCGTGGGAGGACAGGACCCTCCCCTGGGTTCTGGTTTCTGCCTGCCTGAGCAGAAGGATTGCTGTGTGTTAGAAACTTCCTTTAGAACCTTCCACAATGTTTTCTATGAGGGTGGTAAGAATTTAGATCTTTCTAAAAAAAAATCTCTGTCCAGGTAAAATGTACAGCATGAAATTCTGATTAGCGATTAGGGTTGAATATATGTCAAACGAATGGGCAAAGATTAAATTCCAATTAATGTTTCTGGTGGGTTTTCTCTGAGTCTCAGACTTTTTCTCCCCAGAAAGAGTCTTACTGTGTAAGCTGGCAGGAAACTTTCTGTGCAGACCAGGCTGGTCTTGAATATCTGCCTAACCCTGCCTCTGCCTCTAAGCCACAGCACACTAAGCCCTGGCTGGCACTTCTGATGCTCCTTTGCAGGCAGTTTGATCCCCATAACATTGTCAAATTCAGACATTGTTGGCAGAGGACAAAATGCTCCATTTTCAGTGCACATTTCTAAGCCAAGCTGATATATGAAGCTGTTCTTGGTGTTGATTTTGTTTGACACAGGATCCTATGTAGCCAAGGTTGGCTTCCTGCCTCCACCTCCCAAGCCTGCGTGGATGACAGTAGTATGCCCCCACCTCTGTCTGAGGAGTCTTTATTAATGTGTTCAAGTGACTTTGACTAAGGAGCAGGGAAGTCTTCAAGCTCCTGATATTCACTATGTGGGAGGGGGAGACATTCTACAATGCAGTTTCTCATCTTTAAGGTTTTGGCATTAGCTTTTGTATCCTCTGTATGTTTTTGTTGCAAATTAATCCCCCCAGCCACATCCCCAAGGCAAGTTGCTGAGAACAAGATCTATTTTTCTCTATATAATAATCCTTATTACCACACCAGATCTCTCCCCACCACGAGAAATTAATGGACAGCTTTTAACCAGTGGCATATTTGAGCTCTCAAAAGACTTCCCTGCAAGAGCACTGAACTCCAGTAAGTCAAGGACAAAGGGACTTGCTTTGATATTTGTCTTTAAACCTTTGGTGTCACTGGCATCTCCTTGAGCAGCCTCATTGGCTTTTCTAAGTGCATCTTCTCCTGATGAACTGAATGTGTCCTCTTTGCACATAGTTAACAGCAAGTAATGCTTTTCTGTTGTTCTTGAATGCTCAGAAATCCAGAACTTTTTACATTATGACACATCTCATTAATCTTCCTCATCTTCCTCATTGTCTGCTGTCTTGTTCCACGTCCTCTTCTTCTTTCTCTAACTCCTCTTCCATATCTATTCCCTCCAACTCCCTCTTCTTCTGACTCTCCCTTCCTTTCTCCTCTTACTCCATTAGCTCAGTCTAATTCAAGATGCCCTTACCCTCCCCAGAGTATTAAAATAGTCCATGGGCGATATGACTATTTTCACTCACAATTCTCTTATGAGATATTCAAGATATATATGACTCTTACTGACCATCCTCCATTGCTTTCCTGTAGCTGTGATAAACATCATGACAAAGGTTACTTCTGGAGGAAAGGGTTTGTTTTAGCGTATGGGTTATAGTCCATCAGTGAGAGAAGCCAAAGAGCTCAGGGTGGATACCTAAAAGCAGGACTGAAGCAGAAACTACTGAGGAGTGCTGATTGTTGGCTTCCATTCTCTGGTTTGACCATTTTCTTTCTTATGCAACCCAGTGCTACCTACCCTGGCTTGGCACCATTCACAGTGAATTGCACCCTTCCACATCAATTGTTATTCAAGAAAAGTTCCCCAGACTTGCCTATAAGGCAGTCTTAGATAGACAAATCCTCAAGGGAAGGTCGTTCTTCCCAGGTGACTCTAGTTTGTGTCAAGTTGACAAAACCCAGCCAGCATGCTGACTATATATAGATTTGGGGTTTTTTCCTCACAGATTATTCCACTATGACAAAAATTAAATTTATCTTTTTCCTGTTAAAGTTCTGTCAGTCACTATTATTTCTTATTTTAAGAAATTGCACCTGGAGTTTCAATTTTGTTTTCCTTTGAGACAGACTCTTGCAATGCAGTCAAGGCTAAGAATTCTGTTACTTCAGGCTCCTTAACACTGGGTTGACAGGAGTGTAATGCCACATATGACTCCTTATCTATTTTGTAATCCCAAAGAGTGGCATTTTTTACTCAATTTGTTCTTCTTCCTTTCAATAAGTAGATCTCACTGATTTTTGTCTCTTGTGGAACCATGGAAACATGTCTGCTAATTGTTGCCCCACTATCTACTGTTGTCTCAATCTAAATAACCCTCTATAGGAGGAATGATCCTTAATGGAAATTAGATTTAAAAGATCTGATCAAGAACAATAATGATGTCAACTTGATGGCTTCAGATTTCTCTTGCCCATTCAAATGTGAGTATTGCTTCTGGAAATTTTTGCCTTCTGGAACTCCTAAGGTTCTTAGATTTTACAACATTCTTCAAGTAGGTAAGACTATACATTGTTAAGACCCAATGAGTCTACTGAGAAGGCTGAGATAATGTTATGTGTTGACTTTTGAACCACATGGTAAAAGGTTTATCACAATATATTGCTTAATTAACATGAAAGCAGCTCTGGGAGGACAAGCTGTGTTGCTCTTCTTCAGAGACAACCTTTGATTAGCCACTTAGTGCAGAGACAAAGTGAAGGAAGGCCGAGATGAAGGGCATTCTGTTCCTCCAAGGAAATGAAGTATGTTTAGCTGTTTTTCTTCTTTCCCTTTTTATTCTGGAGGAAAATACATAGATGAGAGATAAGGGGTAGAAAAGCACAGAAGGAAAGCAACAGTCTGTTTTAACTGAAAAATTCCCAAGGCAGAGCTACAGATGTGGGATTTACTTGGGAACTGTGTTGGTGAGGAGGGATTGTCACCTTAGCATACTCTAGACTCATTGGGAAAGCAAGACTCAATGAGAAATTCTCTTTATCATGTTCTCCCCTGGGAGAATTTTGCTAAATTGGTTGACTGCGGTGAGAAGACACACACTCAATGTGGGCGGTGCCTTTTCATGAGCTGAGCTGTCGAGTGTATAAGTTTGGAAAATGTGAACTGGACACCAGAAGCATATTTATTTTATGTATGTATTTAATTAATTAATTAATGTCTTCTTGACTGTGGATGTTATGTGACTAGCTCGTCTTTCCATACAAAGATAGGGTCTCTAATTTGACATTGTGAGCTGAATAAATAAACCTTGCTTTCTCATCTACATGAAAGTTGCTTTCTGTCCAGGCATCTTTACCACAGTAAAAGAAGTGGAACCAGAACCAGGAATAGGAGCAAATGCAGGAAGCATAGTGAGGGAGAAGGGAATACATGGATGGAAAGTAACGAGGTCCCCAAAGGTGCTGCTCATGAGAAAGGTCACTATTGATTCTCCCTCTGCAGCAATTTTAGGAGAAACGTTGAGGAATCATACCACTGAGTCTCCATATAAGGCTTCTTTCTCCCAGGTAAGTTAGACACGCACTCCATACTATGTCTGCTACTAAACACAGGTCAAATGAGTTATACCATCTCCCTCAAAGAGGAGACCATGAAAAGATGTATAGAATTCTCCAGCACATGTGACTGAAATCAGAGGCCAGGAGGAGATGGACATTGTAACACTAAAATACCTGCCCTTTCAATCAGCAAGGAGATTAAATGTGGCGCTCTGTAAGAATGCTAAGTGGAGACATTCTTGTGGTAAAATTCAGAAGCCTGCTAGATAATGCACTCCATTCAAGTGCTAATACTATAAGTCTTGATCTGAATCATTGTCTTCACAACCATCTCAGAGAAGCCCTACCATTAACACTATTCTTGCATTCATAAAAAATACCATGACCATCAGCCTGTCCTGCTCTAGCCAGTCACATTGGTTTAGTTTATTTTTGTTTCCTAAATGCATTTGTCCTTGTTAGATTGTATTATGGATGCCTACACCCTTCCCTTGTTGAGGACTGGTCTGTTGCTATGCATTGCAATGCTAAGTGTGAGCCTCAAAGACCTGTTTCACCAGAGACTAGTGAGTCCGAATGTAGACCCAAGTGATGCTATGTGACCTTGCCCCCAATTTATTACTGATTGGAAGATAAAGATGTCTAAAGCTGATGGCTGGGCAAAATTGAAATAGGCAGGGTTTGGTGTTCCCAGCCTTGGGGGTCAGATACCAACAGGAGAGAGAGAAGAAGGTAAAGAAGGAAGATAGGAGCAATGGGTTAGGAGGGAAGAAAGCATGACTCTTAGGGCTGGCCAATTATAGATAAGAGCAGCCCACATGACACATCATAAGTAAAACCTTGGGGTTATACATAAGAAAGTAGATTCTCATAGCATAGAGGCTAGATATCTGCTCATGTCTAGTGCTGATTAAGGCTTATTAAAAATATGAAGATTGTGTGTATCTTATCTGGGAACTAAATAGTCAAAAGTGAAACCCTTTCAGTAGAAACCCTGAATTGTGATTATTTTCAGCAGCACTCCCCATTTGGCTAAATGGCGCATTTTCTTCCATTTCAGTTTAAATTCTATTCCTAGGATGTTATTTGACTTCCTGATCACATGCTTATATATTCTATAAACTTTAGGGGGGTGACAAATGGTTTATTGGGCAAAGACATGTGTGTGATGACCTCAGTTTTATCTCCTCATCTTACAGTAGGAGAAAGAGGACTGACTCCATAGGTTCTCTGACTTCCAAATATGCAAAGATATATGTACACACACACACACACACACACACACACACACACACACACACACGCGCGCGCGCACACTAACAATAAAAGTAATAACAGTAATAATAATAATAATTTTAATTATAAAAGTTATTAGCTCTCATAAGCATTATCTTAACTTCTTGCACTTTGAGACATAAGTTCCCTGGGCAAGGAGATGCATAGGCACTATGATTCAGTGCCCAATGCAGGCTCAATGTCCTATGGATATAATAGAGTGGTGATGGACTCAACTACTTGAGCTGAGTGGAAGGAGATGCAGCTAGTGTTAAGACCAAAATTGACATTGTGAAGACAGTCTACTTCATTACTTCTGGTGATCACTTGCTTCACAGACACATTTTTGAAGAAAAATGATAAAAGAAAAATAAAAATTGCTAGTAGAATTGAGATGAAGCTTTTGGTTTTGCTTTATTTTAGACATTGTCAGATATCAGAAATTCTATTCTTGAAATACTATTCTTACTTTAGAATGCATTGACACCCACTTCTTGTGGCTGAGAATGGCTTAACTAATAAAGAACTTGTAGTAAATGTGGGAGAACCTGAGGCAAATCCCAAGAATTCACAGGAAGTCAGGGATGACAGAGTCTAATCTCAATATTCCTACATGAGGATGGGAGGCAGGAGAATTCAACGAAGCCTTCAGGCCGCTTTGCTTGGCATATTAGGAGTGAAAAACAAGGTGGAAACCAAACAGACCATAAAGCTGTTCTTCTGATTACCACATACATACCTGTACTCACACAGAAACCGTGCACACACAGAGATTAAATCTCATCTATTTCTCTTGTTGCTATTAACGAGGTTTCATCTTCTTTTATTTTAACCAGCCATTTTTATAACGTAAGCATTGTATGGCTCCAGAAGCAATCATTTCAAACCTTAAAACTCTAGTGTCAATGGTTATAAAACCAAGCAGATTGAAAATAGGAAGCCCGTGGTGTTTTCATGGTGTGGTTGACACTCCATATCCATAATCCATAGATATGGCCAATGTTAATAAAACTATTTTTTAAAAAAAATGAGCTGGGATACAGGTTAGATAATACAATGCTTGCCTAACTTGCACAAAGCTTGAGTTCTTTCTGTATGGCAAACACCAGGTATGCTGGTATGTGTCTCAATTCCAGGCGGAAGAATACCTCAGGTTGGAAGTGGAGGCAAAAGGAACACAAGTTCAAGGATGATCTTGACTACAAAGTGATTTTAACTTGGGTTGTATAAAACATTATTTTAAAATATGAGTGTGTGTCAGTGTGTGTGTGTGTGTGTGTGTGTGTGTGTGTGTACTTAATATGTCTGGACTTTTATCTTTGTTCTCTAAACAATGCAGTTCTCTAACCATTTATATAAGACATACTTTGTATTAAATATTATAAGCACTCTTCACATGATTTTAAGTACATGGGGAGATCTGAGTAGGTTATATGCAAATACAAAGCCATTTCATATAGGAAACTTGAGCATCTGTGGTTTTTAGTGTCCACAAGGGAGACCTGGAACCGTTCCCCTGTGGATATTGAAAGGATTGTACTTAAAGTGCTGTGAATCTAATTTAGCTTCATGAGTAATTTTTCTCTTCGAGAAGTACTCACTCCAGCTAGAGTAGTATTTGATAGAAAATGTGCCTTGTGTGAATTATGCTGGGCATTGGGACACTGTTACAAGTCCTTGAGACAGAAAGACACTGAGTAGAACATGTTTCCTTCTGACTTATGATAAGTGGGCAGTCATTTTAAATGGCATAAATTTCCTTCAACCAGTCTTTTACTAACACAGTGCTTAGAAGTCAGTGAGTCTTAAGCATTACTATAGCACTATGTAAAATATTTCCATTTTAATTCTTCAAGGTTATTAGCATGCCTGTGTTTCATTTACACATTTCACATTCTTCCAAGTAACCTTTAACTTCTTGTTAGTAATATACCGGATGCTGAACATGATACCGAGCATTTAAAAGCACAAGATATTTTCATTCTGAAAAGCATTAAAATTATATGTTGATGTGCTATATCTCATCAGAAAAGTATGGGAGCAAAAAAGATACACTACAGTAAAGGCAAGACTGGACTGCATGGTGGGGTGGGGGGGAGGGGATGGGTTGCAATGGAATAAAAATGTCCATACCCATTGTTCTAGCATCCGTAGTTGTGGGAAAAAAATATAGCCCCAAAAGCAGCTTAGAGAATAAAGGGTTTATTTTGACTTAGGTCATAGTTCATCATTTCAGGCAGTCAAGCTGATAGGAATTTGAGACTGTTACACAAAGCATATCCACACCCAGGAGCAGAGAGAGGTGAATGTGTACATGAATTGTGCTCAGCTGGCTTCTACTTTTATACAGGCCAGCACCCAAAACCTTAGACTGGTGCCATCCACTTTCAGGCTGTATTTTCCTACATAAATTAAGGGAATCAAGACAGCCCCTCACAGAACCACCCACAGAGCATCCTGGTTTATATCATCCTTATTTGAGGCTCCCTTACCAGGTGATTTCAGATTGTGCTAAGTTTGAATAACTAATGCTCACTTCTAATTTTAAACACCCTCTCGAAGTGATCGGAGGAATAATGTGGTAGAGGAAGGGGGAGATGGGGAAAAGCATGAAGTGGATATGGATGCTGGGATGGGACTGAAAAGAAAGGAAGGAAAGCTTTGAAAGTCAACATGGCCTATTGTCTATATTCATAAAGACGTTGTTGATATCGGGCTGGCACCCAGTGCATCCCCTGTTCAAAAGAAAGCCTGGGTTAGTAAGGAGAGAGTGGTAGTGAAGAGTATAGAGGTGTTTTCTCTGGATGCTTTTACTTTTGATAAACAAAAAAGAGAATAAGGATTGGGAGTAAAAAGAAGTGGTATGAGCAAACTGTATATGAAAATGGGAAAGGGAACAAGTCTCGGGATCACTGAACATGTAAACAAATGACATATACATGTGTATTATATAAGTATACAAAATTTTGCGTATATAGATACATATATTTTAATAAAAAACATAATATATAAATGTATAGTATATTTATGTATATACACAGAGAGAAAGGGGGAGGAAAAGAAAAATGAATGAATCATGAATACAGTATTATCTGGAGAAATTAAGGTTCACAATGACACAGGCTATCTTGGTATTTGTGTAAAATTCAAGTATCCATCCAGTACTATAAATCAAAACAACTCTATGCAAGTATTAGAACAATGGAGTGTAAGAGTGCAGAACAAAGTCTTGGCAGTGGTTGGCTGGAGAGAGGAAAGCAAGAGAGGAGACAGTGCTGATTCTGAAGCAGAAGTGAAGGTGGGGGCTTCGGTATATGATATCATGTGGTCTGCTAAGACCCAAATAAAAAGGCTCAGTCCCATGTGGCAAGACTGGAATGTGCTGGAGACAATTAGAAGAGGCTTCGTGAGCCATCTTTAGTCTCTAGGGACATGGGTTCAGAGAACTGTCCGTGGCTGGACTCATCCTTTCTCTTTCTGCTTCCTGGATCATGATAGATGCACCTCTTTCTTCTGACATGATACCAACAGCACCGCCCAGTCTTGGACAAGAGTCCTGAGAAGGACGAGACCAATTTAACATCCCTTTACTTCATAAGCTGCCCGTGTCAGGTGGCTCTCACTGAAAGGAGCTGACGAAAGCAAAGTGGAAAGAAAGTTGTACCGTTTTCCGAATTTATTTTTAAATAACTTACAGAAAAAGATGACAAGGATGAATGGACAGGTTTAAGATAGAATCTGCTTTATGTGGATTCACTGTCTCTTGAAAAATGGGAGTCTGGAGGAAAGAAAATTGATAGAAACATAAAAAATAGTCATTACTTTTTAGTCCAACCTTAAAGACATATAGTAGAGAAACTAGATACATAATTTGTTGCTTTATAGAAACAACTTGCCTAATTAATAACTTTATATTTCAATGGGGGATGTTGGAGGGATGCTACAGAGACTAGAGGCCTTGCCACTCTTGAGGGTGACCTGGTTTAGGTCCCCAGCTCCCACAGAGAGAGCTCCCAGTTGTCTGTATTTCCAGTTTCTGAGGATCTGAGTCTCCTGTCCTCTACAGGTTCCAGGCATGTTCATGATGAGCTTACATATATCCAAAGAAAGCCTCATAAAATAAAATAGATAAATCTGTAAAAATTATTGTTCAGTGTTCTCATGATTTACATAGAAGAAATAATCTGCTTTGAATAAACCCTGAAAGTCCAATCTCAAGAGATCATGGCTTCTTGGAAAATACCCAAACAACATAAAACACATTGCAAGAAACAGTTCAGAAATCAATCCAGTTATATATTTTCCAGTAGGAAAGTGAAAAAAATTATATATTGGTGAATATATAAATATATATGTAAATATACTGAACATTTATTAAGGAAAAGGAAGAAAACAAATTATGAGCTAAAAACTGTCTAAAAAATCATATCAGTAAAAAATGTCAGGTAAAAATGCTCACAGTGTGATTACATTTGTACTTAAAGTATATTAATAGATCTAATTGTTTTGTTTCATTTCCCATAATAATGAGAGCAAAAGGAAGAAAATTATGAGATGGAGAGTGCGTTGTTTTGTGTTTCCTCAACTCTAGACAACCTAGAGTCATTTGGGAGAATAAATCTTAATTGAGAATATGCTCCCACCTGTGGGCAAACCTGAAGTGCATTTTATCAGTTGACGATTGTATAGGAGAACCCAGTTCAACATTGGTGGCGACACTATTGGGCAATGTGTCTTCAGTGTCCTAAGAAATCAGACTATATAAGGCAGTAACCAGGGTTTCTCCGTGGTCTCTGTTTCAGTTCCTTATCTCCAGGTACCTATCACATGCTGTGCCCCAACACTTTTGGAAGATACATTTTGAATCTACACTGTTACTATCATTTGTGCAAAACTGATGAGATTACTAAAAAAATCATGGCTATCTTTATGTCCCTCTTACTTTTATTTATTTGTGTGTGTGTGTGTGTGTGTGTGTGTGTGTGTTTAAATAAGTTTATTCATACATATTAAGCCATAGTAGCCTGTAACCAATTCTCCACCAGCACATGGTAAAGTTTCCATGTGACAGATTCTAGGGGTGAGAAAAGTTATTACCAATCTTGCCTACTGACCTGAAGTGGAAAGCTATATAAACAGCATTATCCTCAAGCTTACCACCTCCCAGCTTTCCACAGGGCTAAGGATTATTTCCATGTCTGCTGGAAAGCCACAACTTTAGTGGCTTAGCAACTGTCCTTCTGAACCAATCTGTTATTTTGGTTGTTTATCATCAGAGAAAGAAGGCTCTCTACAGGCCTACCTCACATCTCTTCTTCCTGTTACTAAGGGAAATAAGTCACTTGAAGTCACACTCCAGACAGAACAATATCAACGCATTACTATGGTGAGACATATGAGGTTGTTATCTTATAAAGAGAAAAGTCGATTGCTTTGGCTTGTGCCTCAGGAGCTTGTAGTCCAAGATTGGGAGGTCCCAACTCTTAGAGCCTCTCGTGAGAGTGGCACAGCACAATGGAGATACACGGAAGGACAAGTCACTTACCTTGTATTCTCAGAATAGCCGAAAACCTGATCAGGCCAAAACCACACAATTCTATGTTCAGGTTGCATCCAATGCCCTAAAGTTTTCTCGCTATTACTCAAATGTCCATGATATTGGCACTTTCCAGTAGCAAAGGCCTGCGTAAAAAGTGATTAAAGTACACCTTTTAGGTAATGCACATTGAGTGAAAAGGAGAATGACTCCCTGCAAAATTACAGGGCAGATGTCTCAAGTCTACAGGTTCCTGAGGCCATTGACGAGAACTTTGTAGTCTTTCCACATGATGAAAGGATTTTAAACACTTATCTGTGCTTCTCAGCGTGTAGTTCCCAGAGATAACTGGCTGTTGTATGCTGACAGGCTACAGAAAAACATGTTTAAGTATTTATAGCCATAGTCCCAGGAGAGTAAAGATGACAGCTTAGATAAATGAATTACACATGCTAAGGGAAAGACTTACACCTCTGTAATCATTAATATCCCATGATAGTCAGGAAGGACAAAAACCTCCTATTTCCTCCTATATCTTTTTAAAATTTTAATTAAAAAATTATGCTTTTTTGTGTATATCTGTATGTGAATGGGAATATTCAGGGTGTTAAATCCCCAGGAACTGGGGAGTATGAGCTGATTGATATGGGTGGTAGGAATCAAATTCTGATCTCTGAAAGCATCAAGAGTTCTTAAATGTGGTGCTAGCTTTCTAGTGCTTACATCTTCTACTGAATCAAATCAGTGTGTGAAAGCATCACTTGGCAGGGAGCAGATAGGATATATATTTCTTTCTGAGGAGGATGTGGTAGTTTTAATGGGATTGACCCCATAAACGCATTGGGAGCAGTGGTCTTCTTGGAGGAAGTGTACCACTCAGTAGGAAGTCTCCCTCTGCCTGCAGATGAAGATGTAGACCTCAGCTCCTTCAGCACCATGTCTGCCTACACACTGCCAGGCTTCCTACCATGATGATAATGGACTAAACCACTAAAATTGTAAGATAGCCTCAGTTAAATGCTTTTCTTTATAAGAATTGCCTTGGTCATGGTGTCCCTTCACAGCAGTGAAACCCTAAGTAAGACAGAGGGAAAATGAATATTTCAATTTTGAACTTCTGACTTTGAATCTGCTGTTAGTCATTTGTGCCCAATTTTATCATTATTCTCAACTGTTCATTTTTCCTCTATTGGGAGATTATGATTCTTTATACCACAAATATACAGTTTGGTCATTTGGTTTATATTGGCCAAAAAATACAATCTCACTGCTAATGAAGTTGACAGCAGCCATGGTGTGCCATTTTTCGGTTGTTTTAAAAGTAGCTTATCAGGGGTTGGGGATTTGGCTCAGTGGTAGAGCGCTTGCCTAGCAAGCACAAGGCCCTGGGTCCGGTCCCCAGCTCTGAAAAAAAGAAAAGAAAAAAAAAGTAGCCTATCCCAGATGAAAAGTTTACCCTTGAATCCAGATTCAAGGACAAAGGGAAGACATGTATCACAACTTTCAAGTGATAAAAGGTCAACAAATTTAATGAAGGTATTTTTATTAAATGATTAATTTTATATGTATGTATATCAATGCACACATTAATACACACACAATATTCATGCATATATAATATAAATATGATTATATAATATATATGTGTATATATGTATATATATCATTGCATACATAAGTCCTCAGACCTCAGAGGAAGGCATCACAGCTTCTGAAATTTTAGTTACAGGCAGTCTGAGCCCTTGTGTGGGTGCTGGGACTTGAACCCAGTAAGCACTCTTTATCCCAGACACAACTCTCCATCCCCTTGAGGGTATTAATTCATCTTTGTTATAATGTGATAAGTTCCTGGAATTACTTATCTCTTTTTTTGTATTGTAGCTTAATTCAGCCCACATCATATTCAGGTATATGATCTGTAGATAGTAGTTTGGAGATTAAAGAAGAGGTTATGTTCGGAGTTCTGAGTTTGTAACTCACTGGCAAACAGATTTTACGTAAAATGAAGAGATTAGATGGAATCATTTCCGAGCATAAGCCTGGGGGAATGGATACGTGAGTAATGGAGTCCTGGGAAGAGAGGAAGAGCCCTCTGGAGGACCAGGAGTCTCCTGAAGGATGAGCAGCCTCCTGGAGGAGGAGGACTGGGAAGGAAAAGGCAATGGATGACCAGGTAAAATGAAAAAAGCTGAGATCCGAGCTGGACTTGTTAGGAGAGGTTTTGTCGCCTAGGCAACCTGAGGAGTTTGCAACTGCTGCTCATACCATGTTTAGCAATGGGACAGATGTGCCTGCTGAAGCTCAGGCTGCTGTAGAAGAACCTGTCATGCGGCCCAGTGTGGTGGACCATGTTGCCAGCCTGCCTCTCATCAGTTCCACATGTGGGATGGTAAATGCCGCCTACACCTCACCAAGGAGATCTACCCCCACGCCGGGATTGTGTGTGGTGTAGCCGAGAAAGGTGTCGAGACCCTGAGCATGGCTACAGTCAGCAGGGCACAGCCCCTCCTGTCCAAACTGGAGTCCTAGATTGTGACAGCAATTGAGTATGTGCACCAAGGGCTGGACAGACTGCAGGAAAGCCTGCCCACCCTCCAGCAGCCGACTGAGAAGGTTTTGGAGAATACTAACAAACTGGTGTCATCATCAGTGTCATGATCAGTCTTGATCAGGGGCTCAAGAAATGGTATCCAACTCAGTGTCTATAGCTAAGGACATGGTGGCCATCTGAGTCACAGGAGTAGTGGGTGTGACCTGCAGGGCTATGCAGTGTGGACATGGCCAAGACAGCAGTGACCAGCGGTGTCCAGTCAGTCATGGGTTCCCCCGTGGGACAGATGGTGATTAGCAGAATGGACAGGATGCTGGTGAAATCAGAGGCCTGGTTGGACAATCGCCTACCCTTGACATGCAGAGCTAGCCCTGACTGTCACATCTCCGGAGGGCTCAGACATGGCCTTCCTGCAACAGCAGAAGGAACAGGTTGGCCTCGCTATCCAAGAGGCTGCACAATTCCGCCTATGAGCAATTCGGCCTATCTATTTGGGAAGCTGTGTAATGCTAGGCAAAGTGCGTAGAAGGCGCTGCAGCAGCTCAAACATGTGCTCAGTCTGACTGAATCTGTGAAACAGGGCATGGACCAGAGGCAGCCGAGTGGCAGGAGAAGCTGCACCAGATGTGGCTCAACTGGAACCAGAAGATCCCACAGGGCACTGAAAAGGACACAGCTAAGCCAAAGCAAGTGGCAGCCCGGGCTCTCAGTATGTTAAGGGATTTCTCCCAGCAGCTACAGAGCATGTGTGTGGCCTGGGGGGCCAGCATCCAGGGCCTCTGAGGCCACATCAAGGAGTAGGCCCAGCAGGCCTGAAGCCAGGTGGATGACCTTCAGGCCACCTTCTCCGGCACCCACTCCTTCCAGGACCTTGCAGCCAGCTTTCTTACCCAAACTTTGGAGTGCATGGCCAGAGCTCAAGAGGCCTTTGCCCACACTATGGAGTATGTGACCCAGAACACTCCAGCCATGTGACTGGTGGGCCCTTTTGCTCCTGCAATCACTGAGAAAGCCCCTGAAGAGAAATAGGGAGAAAAACCAGGGCCAACACCTATCTGACTTGACTGCTTTTCCCAACAGTCCTATTGCATATCAGGTCCTCACCTACTCTGAGTTTGAATGAGACATGTGTTTAAACTATTTCTATCAGTCTTTTAAAGCAATTTTTTCTAGAACTTTTGAGGTAGGGAGTGGAAATCCAGAATATTCTAGAAATAAATCCCTTTTTTTCCTAAAAACTGGGGGTATTAATTCGCGTAGCACAAGCCTGTCATCCTGTGCCAGCACAGGGTGTAGAGGCAGGAGGGTCAATTCAAAGCCCGACTGCCACATAGCAAATTCAATAGTAGTCTAAGCTTCGTAAGACTTTGTCTTGAAGTAAATCAGGCCTAGTAATATTCCACTCCAGTTTCTTTCCTACATTCATGACCCACAAGCAAAAGCTTTTATGACAGACCCTGATACCTGGTCCAAGAATCCAGAACCTGAGACAGGAGGGAGAGCTGGAATGTTGCAAACTTTTCAGATGAGAAAGTGACAGGGCTAAGTGTCCACTGTTTTTCAAATATTGCCTTAATAAATTGTACATGCATCAGAAAAACAAAAGCCAGCTGTGTCTACAGCCACAGACTTGGAAATTCAAGGGAAAAGAATGTGGTTGAGAATCATAGAAGATCAAATTCCAGTGAGAGGGTAAAAGGAGATCATATGTGGCTGGGGAATTCTGAATGATTCAAGCCCATTTCCCCACTTTTCTATATACCTTTTGGTCATTTCATTAAAGATTTAAGACTGTGTTTGTGAGTGGTGTGTGTGTGTGTGTGTGTGTGTGTGTGTGTGTGTGTGTGTGTTGCAAGCTTCTTAAACTTGGTATAAAAACATATTTTAAATGCCTCAGCAGGATAGCATAATAACCTTGGGAAGTTCTATTTGTCAAAAATCTCATATGTGTGTTTTTCTAAATAAAAATAATCATTAGTTTGAGACTGATTTTTTTCCTTTCTTATTTCTCTTCCAAGCATGCTGTTACGTGCTGGGAAGTTAAAGGTTAAATGAGCCTCCATTAAATCCCCAAGATCCACTCCTTTCATCTGGAAATACTGTTCTGGACATATCTAGACTTTGATTTAAAATAAAACTACAATTTCTTTTAAAAATCTCATTATGTGGGATATGTCCATCAAACAATTTTCCTGTCACTGAATACTCCATAAATACTCTTAATGGGCAATAATGTGATGGCTGTAGAGAACCCAGCACAAAACTTCATATTTATGCACTTATCTTGCAAAAATGTTTTCCATCAACTTTCTTTCTCCTTGAGGAAAGAGCTAATAAAAAAATCCACATGCACTTTGTGGTGTAGTACTGGCTGATAATATTGTTCCTCCTTTGAATGTATCTCTTTCAACTGGAAATAAACCCTAATGGAATTTTCGCATCTCCTATGGTAAGGTATCCGTTCAAGATATTTCTGACAAAAGCCTTGCAGTCTATTTTTCATTATAGATTCTTAGTTGAGAAGACAATAGAGACACAGAAAGCAGCCACAAACATACCTCCAGTGGTTGAAAATGGCTTAAAAAGCGTGTTACAGTCCTCTGAATGTAGATTGTATGAGTAAACACTGTGGCTCAGGAGGCTGAATCAGAAATTACTGCCATCAAGGATGACACAAGGATGATGATTTCTGTAAACAAATGGAAGACTTAGCAGGAAATGATACTCATTTTTTTTTTCTGTACACCAGGCACAGCATGCAGATAAAACCTACCATGCAAACACGGAAGATGAACGACAAAGATATTGCCCTCATCTCATTGCGTTCCAATGTTTATCAGAGAGTGGTAAATTTTATAGGCCCTAAAACTGTGGAAAGCAACACCTCGATTTTCAAGCAATCGCAAAGATAGAGTCAAGAGCTTAGAAACAGATCAGAAAACCTCCAAAAGGCACAGCCAGTAGCATACATTTCACTGCCTGATCCTTTTTTTTTTTTTTTTTATTAACTTGAGTATTTCTTATATACATTTCGAGTGTTATTCCCTTTCCCGGTATCCAGGCCAACATCCCCCTAACCCCTCCCCTTCACCTTCTATATGGGTGTTCCCCTCCCCATCCTCCCCCCATTGCCGCCCTCCCCCCAACAATCTAGTTCACTGAGGGTTCAGTCTTAGCAGGACCCAGGGCTTCCCCTTCCACTGGTGCTCTTACTAGGATATTCATTGCTACCTATGAGGTCAGAGCCCAGGGTCAGTCCATGTATAGTCTTTAGGTAGTGGCTTAGTCCCTGGAAGCTCTGGTTGCTTGGCATTGTTGTACATATGGGGTCTTGAGCCCCTTCAAGCTCTTCCAGTTCTTTCTCTGATTCCTTCAACGGGGGTCCTATTCTCAGTTCAGTGGTTTGCTGCTGGCATTCGCCTCTGTGTTTGCTGTATTCTGGCTGTGTCTCTTGGGAGCGACCTACATCCGGCTCCTGTCAGCCTGCACTTCTTTGCTTTATCCATCTTGTCTAATTGGGTGGCTGTATATGTATGGGCCACATGTGGGGCAGGCTCTGAATGGGTGTTCCTTCTGTGTCTGTTTTAATCTTTGCCTCTCTATTCCCTGCCAAGGGTATTCTTGTTCCCCTTTTAAAGAAGGAGTGAAGCATTCACATTTTGATCATCTGTCTTGAGTTTCATTTGTTCTAGGCATCTAGGGTAATTCAAGCATTTGGGCTAATAGCCACTTATCAATGTCACTGCCTGATCCTTAAGTGTGGATTCCATTCCTGTACCCATACCTACCACGTAGCTCTCCAAGTTGTCAATGCTGGGACAGAAGAGAGGTCTAAAAGACTCTTCATTCCTAAAAGTTCCACAATAAGGTAGGAGGGAGCTGAGGAGCAGCTATGACAAATGCTGAGTCATGACTAGGGAGGGAGTTAGGCACCATCACAGCGAGAATGTTAGCAGTGGCTGTGAAGCTCTTCTTCAGGTTTACAGTTTCTGTGGTCAAGTCATGCAGAGCAGTGAATGAAGTATCTTAGCCTTTACTGGTTGGATTTCAAAGAGACATTTACACTCATAATAAATCAGGGCAGGGCAGTCTTCGACTTTATTTGCACAGATTTAAAATCTTCCATCTTCATAACATATTTAGCTCTGCACAGACACCTCCATTATCTCCAGTATCTCTGTATTCCCTAAGAATCCCTCCAACCTCGGGCAAAGGGTGTTCTGATTGCTGCCGCCACTGGATAGCATGCAGTTCTCTAGAATTTGATATTGTCTGTTTTATAGAGTACTCTTACACATCTGTCTCATTTATTCTACTCTGTATTATCTTCAAGACTTACTCATGCCACTAAAGGCAAACATTTCAATTTAAGTAAGTATAATAATAGTCCAAGAATCGGTGTTCATAAGTAAAATGTAAAATGTCTCAGTATCACTGTAAGTAAACTGTTTATGGACCTAACACAACTTTTGCCTGTATCCACCCAAGTGGATGACATTTTTGTTATAGTCAGTGTTTAATTACTATGATCTGACGTTTTCTGAGGAGGCACAAGTGAGGTTCAACTAATCCTAGATAAGGTACCAAGGACAGACAAGAGCATCGAGTTCATGCAAGTCGTGCTTAGAGATACAATGAGCTTATTGGAATTACTTGTAGAAACAGAGGCAAGGGATTACTTACAAGACTATGGTTAACCATCAGAGAGCTAGGTCACTGAAGAGTCTCTCCCCAGCAGAGATGACAACTATGCTCATGTAAAGTTCATTTACTCTATGTACTCCAGCATCCCTGGAGACCACATGCAGTTATGGCTTCCAGGAAGGAAAAGAGGGATTGTCTGGAAGTCCAGGTGAGGAATTAAAGACCATCCTTGTATGTTAATAGATCCAAACTTGGAGGTCTCTGGTGGAGAATGACAGCGGCTTTGACTAAGATGATAATGACCACTTGGTTTAGAGGTTAGAGTCCTTCCAAATGTTCTTGTGCAAATATTTTCATGGATATTTGTACCTCTTGGTACTTTTCTTGAAGTACAAGGAATTTGTGGTGTAGAAAACATATGTGTAATTCATAAAATCCAATAAACCACTGCCAACATGTAGAAAATGTACGTGCAATTCATAAAATCCAATAAACCACTGCCAACGTGGCTACTCCATTTTGTTTTCCCAGCAGCAACATCATGCAGTCATTTTCAACCTCACCATCATTTGGCCATTTCCCCCATCATATTGGATTTAGAGTTGTGAAATATCTAAGCCTAATCTTCATTTTCTGGGAATTAATAACGTTTAGTATCCATTCATGAACTCCCAGGTTATTTGTGTACCTTCTCTATTAATGTGTCTCTTTATGTTTCTTGCTAGCTTTCTAGGGGCTCTTTGTTTTCTTAAACTGAGTTTCAGTGATCCTTATGAACTTGAGTACAAGTATTTTGTCTAAGACATGTGTTGCACTTTTTTTGGTTTGTATTAAAACCATTGACCAAAATCAAAGCGGAGGGTCTTGGAGGCTACATAGTAAATCTGGAAGTAACTGATGCAAAGTCAATGACTAAAGTAGCTTCGGGAAAGAACACTCTCCACCAGGAGAAAATTAAAGGAAAAAGGAATTTTGGGTCCAAATGTTAAGCAAAAAGCATTTATGTTCATGGAAATAGTGACTATGAGGAATAGATGTATTTTTCAACAAAGTTCTAAGTAATGATGATACACAAAGATTATTTTTATCTCATTAAGATGTTTATTCTACTGAATTCAATTTAATCATCCTGCTTTTTTTTTTTCCTGATGGCACGAATACCATAAGCCACATGTGTGGCTGGTAAAAGGAACTTTCTCTTGTCATTGTATCTGTGGTGCTCCATGTTACAGAGTGAGGAACTTACACTTTACTGAACTTGGCTTTAATAACAGGGAAACACTGATGATACATTCAAGCTGCATTAAGTGTTTGAAACAAAATTTGGCATAAACACTTCTTGCCTTCTCTCCACTAAACGGGCCTATAAGCCCTTTGGAAAGTTTTAGTTCACCACTATTGCACTTGTCTTTGTATCAAGCCCCCATTCTGTTTTCCAAAGTAAAACAGATGTACAGAAGAGTGCCAAGAATGGCATAGACTATGTGCCAGGGCACAGCAGAGTATCCTTCTACATAAAAATGTCTTTCTGCTCTGTGTGTCTGTGTTAAACACCAGTGTAATATAATTGTTCACCATTTTGTACCATCCCATTTTATCTTCCTCACTTATTTAGGTACCATTGTTATAAAAATTATTATTATCATTTTCTGTTATAGCATTGGCCAAATCCAAACCTAGTTTCATCTACCTGATATGGCCTTTAGGAACTTAGTATATAGACACAGGACTTTGAAGAAGAAAATCATGTAACTTGATATGCTTTCAACTCATGACTTTAAAATATGTCACTATTGTTTAGAAGTCCCATTATATTCCCTCCATAGTTTTAACACCTTTTAAGAAGTCTTCCTGGCTGCCTTGCCTGGCCCCAGTGGGAGAAGATATGTTTAATCTAGCAGAGACTGGATCTGTCAAGGTGGGAGGATACTGGGGGTGGCATACCCTGAGAGGAGAAGGGGGGGGAGGTAGAGGGGAGGAACTCTTAGAGAGAGGAACAAGGATGGGGAGAAACATTTGGGGTGTAAATTAATTAATTAGCTAAAGAAATAAAAAGGCAAAAGAAAAAAAGAAAACTGTGAACATCACCTTCCAAATGACTCTAGGTACCTTTAATTTATAAACTCCCACAGTGCCTTTCTGCTTATGTGTTTTCTATGCAACATGTGTGTTGTCTCACTTTGTGTACAAAGAGCCTCCCATAAGTCTCATGTGTTAAATGCCTGTTCCCTGCCTAGTGGCTCATGTCATGAAGAGGTGACTGAAACTTAAGACCTCTGGTGTTATCAATGGCTTAATGGATTTAAAATCAGAATAGAGCACATGGGGACAGTAGAACTGTGAAAGGAGAAATCTTACTGACAGTGAATAGAGGAGTGTCTTTGAAGGGTGTATGTTGAGGTAGGTATATTCTTGCCAAACCCCCTATGATATTGCATCCTGTCTGCTGTGGCATAAGCAGCGTTCCTTCATAATGTCCTCTTTCACAGTATATGAACCTTGTCACAGGCTGGCCTCAAACTCACAGAGATCTGTGTGCCTTTGCCTCCCATGTTCTGGGAATAAAGGAATGCACCATTACACCTGACCCTGAGATAATATCTTAATAAAAATAAAAACAAAATGGTAAACACAGGTCTTTCGGTATATTTTACTGCATTGCTCTAGATGAGTCAGGGATTAAGTCAATTTCCCTGTCTTAAAAGGAAGTCAGCGGCAAGTTCATTATGACTACACACATTCTTCTCCTTTATAGTTTCTACATAATGAGCTGATTTGCAGATTTTATTTGTATTTTCTGCTTATACCGATTGGTGTAGTTCTTGAATTTCTGGGATTAATACTTTGATGTATTTTGTGACCAGTCTGTCTTTACAAGACCATCTTTCTGTCTGGGCTTTCTCGTTATCTCTGATTAAAGAGCACACTAAATGTGTGCCTGTAATATATGTTTGTCCTCTCAGGTCTCTTTTGTCCTTAGCACAGTGTGTGTGTGTGTGTGTGTGTGTGTGTGTGTGTGTGTGTGTGTGTGTGTGTATGTGTGTGTGTATGCTCTGCTTGATAATGGTTGGTTCCATCTCAGAACTCTTTATATGAATTGAGTCTTCAGGAAATATACTTCTTAATTTCAGTTCCTTGCCATTTTATTAATCCTCAGTTTAAAATTTTTGCAATCAATCTTACTTAAAGCTGGTGTTTCATTTCTTTTTCCCTATGTACCTACCTACCTACCTTCCTTTCCTCCTTCCTTCCTTCTTTCCTTCCTTCCTTCCTTTTTCCTTTTCTCCCTTCCTTCTTTTCTATTTTCTTTTCCTTCAATCCTTCCTTCCCTCCTTCCCTCGTTTCTTCCTTCTTTCCTTCGTTCCTTCCTTCCTTCCTTTCTTTTTCTTTCTTTCTTCCTTTCTAGTTTTCCAGTCTAGAACCTGGGGCTATCTGAGGTTCAGGAAGTTGTCATTTGGTGATAGATGGTGGGCAGATCCACACTGTGTGACTAGGAATCCATGAAATATGATATGGAATCCACTTTTTTTCTCAGAATCCTTGCTCCACTCAATGGCTGCTATGGTCCCATTCTTCAGTTTGAATCCCCATACCCTGGCAGTGACAGACTTTAAAAGTGTTACAATGTCCAGATTTGAGAGGCTGCCTAGATCTGCTGTAGTTCATACTGAGTGAGCCCTGTTTGATGGCAGACACCGTGGACTTGACTCCAAAGAGGGGAAGATGACATCAGATGAGACTGAGAAGATAGACAGACATGAGAAAATGGACTTCTGTGAGCCAGATATTCTCAGACAAACTGATGTAGTCCCTCTGGTTTGCACAGTATTTGAAAGACAATCTGTTACAAATAGTTAAAAATCGCAAGGTTTCATATAACAGTCTAGATTTGGGTCCTAACATGGCTAAAGACTGAGAACATCTGGCAGCATTCTAACATGGCACTAACTGACCATTTCTAGTGCTCCTTCCCAGGTCTTTTCATTTCTGATCTTGACCACCTAACACCAGGACATATGTGCTGTTGAGATTTGGTTTTCCTTCCCATCTATTACAAGGATGCTATTCCATTTCTTGTATGGGTCATGCCAAAAAAATTAAAAAGGCAGGAGGAGTGGAACCTGAAAACCATTACTTTGGCTCCCTTCATCTCCTGCTTGGCCCTGCAGGCACTTGGACTTATAACAAGCTTAATATCACCTGTCTATAATAACTCCCCCAGGATTCCCACTACACACTGCCCTGCCTTTCCAGGATTTACCAGCCCTGGTCTTGGATAGGTAAAGCCAAGAAGAGAATAAAAAATTAATCATGAAAGTCAGAGGAGGTACAACCCCTTTACTAGAGGAGAGGTTTGGGGTGGAATGAAAAACATTTTGATTTTTCTAGTTTTAAGTCAGTGCCAAAAATGGTAGCACAGGTTGGGGTCAATTTTAAGAGGCCAAGATTAGGTCATTTTGAATTTAAGATTCCCAAACATGTTGGTTCATATTCTTTGACTGTTTTGGACATGAAAGAAACACATAGAAAGTCGTGGTGGTGAGGAAGAGCATGTCTTGCAGCCAAGCAAGTGTCAAGACCTGCCTTCTTGTCCATTCTCTCTCAAGTTGGATTGCTCAGTGATTGGCAGCAAGAGTGGTGGACTCATGGGAGTTAGAGGTAGGCAGAATGGCACACAAAAAGAAAAAAAAGTGATGATTTCTGGTACTGGTTCATTCTGTTACATCTTCTGCCTTTGAGAGAGACAATGATCTTGATGAAGGGAAGACTCAGGATGTTCTGGATGGAAATATTTCCTGGTGCTCACCCAGGCTGGCAGCTCCAGGTGAGCCAAAATGAAGATACTAATGTCCTTGAAGAAAAAGTGCAGCATAGCCTGCAAGTGTTCAAGAGCTTCAGTTAGAGCTCCTCAGCAGAGGTATACTTCCACAGCAGGTCACAGAAGTTCCCATTGGCATAGCTGCCAAGCTGTTCAATAGAAGAGAACTTGAGACAGAAAGTAGTCTCCTCCTTCTCCATGGTGGCTCCACTTTTTGAGAAATATGGAGATGCTAGATTTGCCCTCAGTGCTCACATGGCACCTTGGGCTGGGGTGTCAGGGACCCTACAACAAGCCGAGCATGAACAAGAGAGGGATTCACTACCTCTCTGCAGTAATCAAAGTAGATCTACTTAAATCTTTTTTTATCTTTTCACATATTTTTCAGAACAAGCTTGCTTTCTTCTTTCTTTAAGTGCAACATAGTTTATTTTTTATTTCAACCTGATCATTGCAGTGAGATTTATCTTTAAATATTTTTTAATTTTGTATTATTTGTGACTATTGTAAAGGGTGTCATTTCCCTAATTTCTTGCTCAGTCTGTTTATCCTTTGAGTAGAGGAAGGAAACTGATTTGTTCGAGTTAATTTTATACCCAGCCACTTTGCTAAATTTGTTTATTAGCTGTAGGAGTTCTCTGGTGTAAATTTTTGGGGTTACTTAACTATCATATCATCTGCAAAGAGTGGTATTTTGACTTCTTCCTTTTCAATTTGTATCCTTTTGTCCTCCATTTGTTGTCTAATTGTTCTGGCTAGAACTGCTTTTATTTATTTAGGGGTTATAGGACTATTTAGATAGTTTATCTGATCCTGATTAACTTTGGTACTTGGTATCTGCCTAGAAAATTGTCCATTTGATCCAGATTTTCCAGTTGTGTTGATTATAGGCTTTTGTAGTAGGATATGATAATTTTTTGAAATTCCTCAATTTCTGTTGTTATGTCTCCCTTTTCATTTTGTTAATTTGAATACTGTCACAGTGCCCTCTGGCTAGTCTGGCTAAGAGTTCATCTATCTTGTTGATTTTCTCTAAGAACCAGCTCCTGGTTTTGTTGATTGTTTTTACAATTCTTTTTGGGTCTACTTGGTTGATTTTAGCTCTGAGTTTCATTATTTCCTGCTGTCTACTCCTCTTGGGTGTATTTGCTTTTTTTGTTGTTCCAGAGCTTTCAGTTGTGCTGTCAACCTGCTAGCGTATGCTCTCCCCAGTTTCTTTTTGGAGACACTCAGAGGTATGAGTTTTCCTCTTAGCACTGCTTTCATTGTGCTCCATAAGTTTGGGTATGTTGTGCCTTCATTTTCATTAAATACTAAAAAGTCTTCAATTTCTTTCTTTATTTCTTCCTTGACCAAGTAGAGTGTTGTTCAGCTTCCATGTGTATGTGGGTTTTCTGATGTTTTTGTTGTTATTGAAGACCAGCCTTAGTCCATGATGATCTAATAGGAAGCTTGGGATTATTTCAATCTTCTTGTATCTTTTGAGGCCTGTTTTGTGACCAATTATATGGTAAATTTTAGAAAAGTTATTATGAGGTACTGAGAAGGTATATTCTTTTGTTTTAGGATGAAACAAAAGACTCTTTTGTTCTATGGATATCTGTTAAATACATTTGGTTCTTAACTTCTGGAAGTTTCAATGTGTCTCTTCTTAGTTTCTGTTTCCATGATCTGTCCTTTGCTGAGAGTGGGGTATTGGAGTCTCCAAGTATTATTGTGTGAGTTGCAATGTGTGTTTTGAGCTTTAGTAAAGTTTCTCTTATGAATGTTAGTGCCCTTGCATTAGGGGCATAGATGTTTAGAATTGATAGTTTGGCTTGGTAGGCTTTTTCTTTGATGAATACAAAGTGTACTTCTTTATCTTTTTTTGTGATCTCTGGTTGAAAGTTGATTTTATTTGCTATTATAATGGGCACTATTGTTTGTTTCTTGGGATCATGTACTTGGAAAAAATTTTCCCACCTTTTTCTCTGCAGTAGTGTCTGCCTTTGTCACTGAGGTGTGTTTCCTTTATGCAGCAAAATGCTGAGTCCTGTTTATGTATCCAGTATGTTAGCCAATGTCTTTTTATTGGGGAATTGAGCCCATAGATGTTAAGAGATATTAAGGACAAGTGATTGTTGCTTCCTGTTATTGTTGTAGTTTAAGGTGAAATTATGGTTGTGTGGCTATCTTCTTTTGGGTTTGGTGAAAGAAGATTACTTTCTTGCTTTTTCTATGTTGTAGTTTCCCTAAAAGACCTGGGTGTGACTCTAACCAAGCAAGTGAAAGAACTTCTGTCTCTGAAGAAAGACATTGAAGATCTCAGAAAATGGAATATCTCCCATGTTCATTGATTGGCAGGATTAATATAGTAAAAATAGCCATTTTGCCAAAAGCAGTCTACAGATTTGATGCAATATCCATCTAAATTTCAGCTCAATTCTTTGTAGAGGTAGAAAGAGCAATTTGCAAATTCATTTGGAATAATAAAAATCTAGGATAGTGAAAACTATTCTCAACAATGAAAGAACTTCTGCGGGAAATCACTGTCCCTGACCTCACTCTGTATTACAGAGCAATAGTGATAAAAACTTCATGGTATTGGTACAGAGACAGGCAGGTAGATCAGTGGAATAGAATTGAAGATCCATAATGAACCCACACAACTATGGTCACTTGATCTTTGACAAAGGAGCTGAAACTATAAAGTGGGAAAAAAAACAGCATTTTCAACAAATGGTATTGTTTTAACTGGCACTCAGCATGGAGAAAATGCAAATCAATTCATTGTTTTGCTTTTTGCTTCTTTTTTTTCTTTTATTGACTTTTTAAATTTACATTTTAAAAGTTATTTCTTTTCCAGGTTTCCCTTCCAGAAACCTGAGATCTACCACCTTCTTGCTTGAGTATACTCTCTCATTCACCTACCTATTTTCTCCCTCCTTTCCCTGACATTCCCCTATACTGGGGCATCAAGACTTGACAGGACCAAGGGCTTCTCCTCCCACTGATGCCAGACAAGGCCTTTCTCTGCTACATATATGGAGGAAACAATAGATCCATTCCTATGATCTTTTGGCATAGTGGTTTAATCTCTGGGAGTTTTGGGTGTCTGGTTGGTTGATGTTGTTCTTCTTATGGGGTTGCAAACCCCTTCAGCTACTTCAGTCCTTTCTCTAACTCCTCAACTGGGAAACTGGTTCTCATTTCAATAGTTGGCTGGTAGCATCAACCTCTGTATTTGTCATGCTGTGGCAGAACCTCTCCAGAGACAGCTATATCAGGATGCATTTCTTGGCATCAGTAATATTGTCTGGGTTTGGTGCCTGTATATGGATAGAATCGTATCTGTATATGTGGGCCAGTCCCTGGATAGCCTTTCCTTCAGTCTCTGTTCCACGTGTTATCTCCTATCTCAATATTACTGTCCTGTCCTGTGGGTATTTTTGTTCCCCCTTCTAAGAAGGTATAAAGCATCCTTCTTTGGTCTTCATTATTCTTGAGCTTCATGTGGTTTGTGAATTTTATCTTGGGTATTCTGAGCTTTTGGGTTAATGTCCATTTATCAGTGCCTGTGTACCATCTATGTTCTTTGATAATTGTGTTACCTTACTCAGGATGATATTTTCAAATCAATCCATTGTTATCTCCTTGTACGAAGCTCAAGTCTAAGTAGAACAAGGACATCCACATAAAAGTAGATACATTGAAACTAATAGAAGAGAAAGTGGGGCAGAGCCTCAAACATATGAGTACAGGAGAAAATTTCCTGAACAGAACAGCAATGACTTATGCTCTAAGATCAAGAATTTCAAATGGGACCTCATAAGATTGCAAAGCTTCTGTAAGGCAAAGGATACCATCAACAGGACAAAACAGCAATCAACAGATTGGGAAAAGATCTTTACCAATCCTCCATCTGATAGAGGGCTAATGTCCAACATATACAAAGAACTCAGGAAGGTAGACTTCAGAGAACTAAATAACCCTACTAAAAATGGAGTAAATAGCTAAACAAATATTCTCAACTGAGAAATATGGACTGGCTGAGAAGAACTTAAAAAAATGTTCAACATTCCTAGTCATCAGGGAAATGTAAATCAAAACAATCCTTAGATTCTACCTCATAACAGTCAGAATGGCTAAGATCAAAAACTCAGGTGAAAGCAGATGCTGGTGATGATGTGGAGAAAGAGGAACACTCCTCCATTGTTGCAAGCTGGTACCACCACTCTGGAAATCAGTCTAGTAGTTCCTCAGAATATTGGACATAGTGTGACCTGAGGACCTAGCTATACATCTCCTGGGCTTATACTCAAAAGATGTCCCAACATATAACAAGATCACATGCTCCACTATGTTCATAGCAGCCTTATTTATAATAGCCAGAAGCTGGAAAGAACCCAGATGTCCTTCAACAGAGGAATGGATACTGAAAAGGGGGTACACTTACACCATGGAGTACTACTCGGCTATTAAAAACAATGACTTCATGAAATTCTTAGGCAAATGAATGGAACTAGAAAATATCATCCTGAGTGAGGTAACACAGTATGCACTCACTGATAAGTGGATATTAGCCCAAAAGCTTGGGATATCCAAGATCCAATTCACAGACCATAAGAAGCTCAAGAAGAAGGAAGACCAAAGTATGGAAGCCTCAATCCATCTTTAAGAGCTAACAAAACACTCACAGGTGTTAGAGGGTGGGAGGGCCTTGGGAGGTAGAGAGGAGGGGGGATGGGGCAGGTTCAGGTATGAGAGGAGACAGGGATGATATACAGATGGTTAGGTATTTTAACAGAGTTGTGTCGCAATGGGGGATAGGGAACTAGTGGTAGCTACCAGCATGTCCCAGATGCCAGGAAAGCAAGAGGCTTCCAAGATACACAGTAATGAGATTAGCTGAAATGCCAAAAAAAGGTGAGGGAAAACCTATAGAGATCACATCCAGAGGTTAGGCAAGTCCCCTGGTTGGGGGATAGGACCACCCACTCATCTCTGAAATTTTAACCCAGAATGGCTCCTGTCTAAAGAAAATACAGGGACTAAGTGTGAAGCAGAGACATAAGGAAAGGCCATCCAGAGACTGTGCCACCTGGCGATCCATCCCATATACAGATACCAAACCCAGACCTTATTGTGAATCCCAAGAAATTCTTGCTGACAGGAACCTGTTATAGCTGTCTCCTGAGAGGCTCTTCCAGAGCCTGACAAATACAGATTTGGAGGCTCACAGCCAACCATTCGACTGAGCACAAGGACCCCCAATGGAGGAGTTAGAGAAAGGACTGAAGGAGCTGAAGGGGCTTGCAAATCCATAGGAAGATCAACAATATCAACAACCAAACCCCGCCAGAGGTCCCAGGAACAAAACCAACAACCAAAGAGTACACATGGAGGGACCCATGGCTCCAACTGCATATGTAGCAGAGGATGGCATTGTCTGGCATCAATAGGAGGAGAAGCCCTTGGTCTTATGAAGGCTCTATTCCTCAGTGTGGGGGAATGCCAGGGTGATGAAGTGGGAGTGGTTTGGTGGGAGGGGAGCACCCTCATAGAAGAAAGGTGAGGTGTTATGGGAGAGGGGAGATTTGGAGTGTAAACTAGGAAAGGCAATAACATTTGAAATGTATATAAATAAAATATCCTGTAAAAATACATTTTGAATTATATGTATCTCACCCAGTGTGTGTGTGTGTGCATGTGCATGAATGAGTGTGTGTATGAATGAGTGAAAGTAAGTGGCTGCCAGGGTCAAAAGTGTTTGTCAGATCCCCAGGAACTAAAGTTTCAGGTTGTTGTAAGCTGTTTTGCATGGATGCTGGAAGTGAACTTGGGTCTTTTGCAACATAAGAACACACTTTCTCTTCAGACTTCGTAGTGGCAAATTCTTGTGCTTGTTCTCATTCTCGTTCATGGTCTTGGTCTTAATCTTGGTCTTGATCTTGGTCTAGGTCTTATTCTTGGTCATGTTCATGCTTATGCTTTTGGTCTTTTTCTTGGTCTTAGTCTTGATCTATTTTTCCTCTTCTTCTTCGTCTAGTTCTTCTTTATTCTCTTCCTATTCTTGGTTCTTTTCCTCTTCATTTTCTCATTCTCCTATTTTTTTGTTGGTACTGTTCAACATAGGAACCCTAGAATAACTAGGCAAGTTCCTCTATGTAATAGTTTGTATAAATATCTAAGGATATTACAAGATTTTATTTTCATAATCTTAGAGTAAAACTCAATGATCTTCATATTTCTCTAATATTATAAACCTGGAGTCGTTCTTCTTCAATTTGCCTTACCTCAGGGAAAACAGAATAATCCTTCTTTAAAATATGGTGTTTTACTACCCACCTTAGGGGAGCTATGAGATTTCACATCTGTTCCCTTCTATACACTGAATTGTATATTTTTGTTCTCCAATTCCCATGTTGAAGGTTGTACTAATTTAGTTTTGCCCTTATAAAATAAAAATTTAAGAAAGGTTTACCTGGCTTATAATTTTTGTTTAGAGCTCATCACTGAAAATAAATCAAGGCAAGAACTCAAGCATCATCACATCACATTCACAATCAAAAGCAAAAGGAGACAACTTACCCTTTCATGTTTGATGGTCATTATATTCAGGTAACCATGAAGTAGTGCCTCCACACTTACGGTGACCCTCCCCACCTCAATTAACAACCTAGATGATCCCTCACAGGCATACTCAGAGGCCAAAATGATCTAGAGAATTTCTAGAAGACTTTTTTTCCCTGTGATTCCAGATCATGTTGATAGTTAAAACTAGCAAGCACAAAGACTGAGCCCTTAGTGGGACAATGCTAAGAGGTGGTGGCTCTGAGTGGTGCTTAGGGTTAAATAAAGATGAGGCCACAGTCCATATTTTAGTTGGGGGATTTGTGTTCTTGAGGAGGAAAGCATCAGCATCTACTCTTTCTCCTCTAACATATGAGGATGTGGAAGGAGCATGGCATCTGAAAACCATAAAGAGGGCCATCACTGAATGCTGTCCCTGTTCCTAAAATTGTTCAATTTAGTTTTAAATCCCTACAACATTTTATGAAAATAAACTAAAATTATGAAGTACCTTGACAAAACAGCATGTATATTTACCTACTGATGAATATCTGTCCATCATAGTTGCTAATGTTATCACATGTGTGCCAGAAAAAAAGTACTTCACACCTTAATGTCCTCCTTTAACATTGTGGCCAGTAAATGTGCTATACTCTTTAACATTTTTATTAGATTTATTTAATTTATTTATTTGTGTTTGCCTATGTTCACACACATGCGTGCGCGCTGGCACACACACACACACACACACACACACACACACACACACACACCCCTCTGTGCATGTGGATATCAGAGAACAGTTCACTGGAGTCAGTTTTACTCTTCCATGATGTCTACCCATGTGATGGATCTCCTCTTCCACCGTGTGTATGTCCTACTGATGGAACTCAGGCCATCAAACATGTCCATAAGACTCAGTGTGCTCAGCCATCTTGCTGTGGCCCTACAATTCTTATTTCGTGTAATACGTAACTTGATGAAACAAAAGATTCATTTCATTATCCCTCCTTTAAAATCCTTAAAATATTTATTACAAAGTTAACATTCTAGAATGTCACTGTTAGTTCTTACATCCAGAGCTCTGACTTTGTAGTCCTCTCTTTCTATCCGTGTTAACTTTGCAAAATTTTGCTATGAGAAGGAGAAAAGAATACTTATTTTAGATATAAGTTTTTTATTTCCTCTTTTCCTTTTCTTTTTACCAGGAAGATAAAGTTGAGGCTTACAACTGACACATCTCTTTGAGCTCAATTGTTCTATACTTGAACCCGTTTCATATTCATAAAATGACTGGCTCTAACTTAAAATAAAAAGTGGCAAACAGAGACAGAATGACAGAGAAGAATGCTTATCTTAGGATGTGCTCTAAATAGCAAAACAAACACTGCAGGGTAGAAATTCCTCAGCCATTAGCAAACGCTTTCTATTTTTCTGTGCTAAACAACCTCAGAGTCAATGTTTCATGTCACTTGGTGCAACTAGAATTGCATACAATTTCTGGGCATTTCCAAGTACTTCGTTTTATATATTTGCATCATGGATAAAACCAGATGACTGTACTCTTAGAAAAGAAAAATGAGATAAACCTGTTCTTTTCCAAGTGGTTATAAATCGACAGTACATCATCATAAAGTGTAGTATGTAAACAAAGCTAAAATCCTAAACTTAAACTCCATTTCCATCTCTGGATACTTTGCTGTGTTGGATTAAAAATTCTGCAAAGGTTCAGGTGTTTCCACACTTGGTTCCCAATTAGTGGCTGTTTGGGAAGCTTATGAACCTTTAGGTGGTGGAGCCATGCAGGCAGAAGTATTTCACAAAGACAGGCTTGCAGGGTGTATAACTTGGCCTCACTACCTGGTCTCTCTGTGCTTCCTGTATATGGATAATAATGTAACCAGCCCATTTTTTTTTTGCTACCTCTGTGCTTTCCCAGACTGTAACCATGCCTTCCCTGTCCTGATGGACTCAACCCTTTTGAAAACCCAACTCAATATAAGCCCTTCTTCTATAAATTGTTTTTTGTCTGGGTATTCAAACACAGTAACAGAAATGAAAACATTTGGCCATAGTATGAATTTTTACATTAAACACAAAATTAACAATGTCGGAATAGCATTAATCAACAAAGGCAATAATTACTGAGATGAATGAAGTTTAGGAGAACGTGGTATGCAACTAAGTTAGTCTTGATAGATTTCAAAAATAGGAAGAAGTGTCTGTAACGTGGCTGAGCAGGAAAAGGTGTTTTCTGCCAAATCTAATGACTCAAGTTTAATCTCCAGGACCCCTTTAATAGCCTGAGAGAACTGACTTCCTCAAATTGTTCTCTGACCTCCACATACATGCCTACTGCATACATACACACACACACACACACACACACACACACACACACAAACACACACACACACACACAGAGGCTGAATAAATGAACATTTAAAAAGTTAAAGGTAGTATAAGGTAGTATGGTAGTCTGAAGGAACCAGACTCATATGTTTGAATGTTTGGTCTGATGTTGTTTTGGAAGAATTAAAAAGTAAGACCTTGCTGGAGGGAATGTCTCCTAAGAGTGGGCTTTGAGATTTCAAAAGACTTACCATCATTCCCAACCTTTTGCTTCCTCTTCCTTCTACTTGTGAATCAGGATGTGCACTCTCGGCTGCTCCTATCTTGCCTTTGTTCCCCTGTCATGTACTCCGTCTCTGTGAAACCAGAAAATGGTTAAGTGCTTTTTGTGACAAGTTGCCTTGCTCATGGTGTTTCCGTACAACAGTAGAAAAGTAACCAAGGCAAGCAGTCAGGAAACAATCTGCTTATAGATACAAATTACAACATGTTTATGTAGATATTTCATATTTTAAAGGTATTTAGAGATCTCCCTGAAGTATTGAGGGCATTTATGTAATTGCCATCAAAAGAATTCAGATGAAACACACAGAATAAATGAAAAGCATAACTTATTACAGGGCAAACTGAGGCACTCTCAAGGAGTGAATTGGCAGTGATCAAAGAAACCACTGTCCTGGTATAAAGCAACAGGCAGCCTTCAGAATATTCTGAAAGTGTCTGAACACACAGATATCTCAAGGAGAGGATTTAACGTCCAGGTGACTGACAGGCTCATTTGGATTGATTGAATAATAAGTCCTTACTCTCTCAGAGAGCTCCCAATTAGACAGTAATCCCATAAAGATTAGGACATCTGACATAGGCTCAGAGAGCTATTTTTAGTGTCCTTTCATGGCAGTTTTGGGGTCACTTCTCCCAGTGGAAGAGATGTGACTCAGGTCTCCTTTCTGTGACCAACAATTAGAGTCTGTCTATTCTATCCTTTGACTAATCATCAGGAAGGAGTTCATCCCAAGGTCCTCCAAGTCTGCTAATATCTAACTAGCTACTTTATAATTTATATCTGTCAAGATATAGTACAGTTTATTAACACTATTGAACTTATAAGCACTCAGTATGCATCATCATTATTTTTCTGTCCCTGTTTAGAATTAATTGACATAAAAATATGGAGTCTGTGATGTGGTTGCCACACTGTATCTGAGTTATTTTCTCTCGGGTCCATGTGAGTTGCTGGGTGAGATGTTAACCACCTAAAACCTCAGAAATGACTGGAGGCAGATACGGGCAGATATGGGTAGATACGGGCAGATCCATGTAAGATTAGGTAGGGGACACCTGGCCTGGCTTTTGTGGTGAAATTTCAGGACACCTTGTCTCAGACAAATGGTTTAAAGTCCCAGCACCCGAGGTTGTTCTCTGGCCTCCACTTCATAAAAATTGTGTGTGCTTACTAGTACACCCATATGCACATAAATACAAATGTATACTCATATGCAAATGCAGAAAGATAGAGATAAATTAGTAGGAATCTCATGTTTACTTTATTATTGGTGAAATGTAGGTTGGGAGATCAGTCTTAGATACACACTTAAATGTGCTGACTGGTTCCTTTCCTCAAACCTTGTGTTAACTCAGTCTGCCCTTGGGCCATATATGTCATAACAAATTTGGACTTTATAATAGGCGCTCAAATGTCTAGTTAACAGAGTCCAAAAGAAATGGAAGTGTCAAGAAATATTGGCATTTCACAGGTAAATTTTACCAAACTAAGTTATATAAATAATGTCACCTGTCTCAGAGACCTCCTTTTTTAATCTATGGTTCAGAATGGAAAAGGAATCTATGACCATGCATGGTAAGCAAATCCTTTCTCTTCGAACCACGTCCCAAGTCTTAGTCTAACATCCATAGATGAAAAGCATTCTCAGAAAGCAGTAGAGGAGGTGAGATGATTCCACGGGGAAAAGGCGCTGCCAAGTCTGATAAGCTGAGGAAAAGCCTGAGACCCCAACGGTAGAAGCAGAAAAAACAAGGACCCGTTTCCTGTGGCCCTAACACCTCTGCATCTGAGAAATAAATAATGTAATAAAATTAGGAAAATTAGAAAATAGATATTTGCATTAAAATCTCAGGTGATTTTGAACGTTCTTAGCAGAGAATACTTCTGCTGTGATGTTTAGCCCAATTATCCCAAACTGAGCGTTACATATTGTGTTCATTTACTACAATCCTCTATAAATGTGCACAGTTATGTCAAAAGTTTATTATAAAAACTACTAAAATGTAAAACTCTGATTTGGATATAGAACAATACTTTATTAAAAAATTTAAAGAGAACTCAATAACATCTTGACTGAAAAGATTGAGAATAAATTGTGTTTGGGTAATAAGCTTATGAAGGGAAGGAATTACAAGGATAGAGACACACAGGTTTGTGCCAGCCTGTTCCGAAGTGCCTTGGTCAAATTGAGTACTCCCATGGGCGCTGGCTCAGCTCTGAGAACGTGCTTTTCCACAGTGACACCTTTTTCAGTTGTAATACATAGCGATTAAGTGGCTTGTCAGTGGACGAGCCGTAAATAAGGGCTGGCAGTTGATTTGAAGTTATTAAAATATGAGCCACTGAGTCCGTTGATTCTGTGATTCTTGCCTGTCTAAGTGGCGTGATTGATTGGTGCAGCTTAACTTTTACAATGTGCTAACTTGATGACTTAAAAAGAAATAAAAAGAGTGAGGTGAGATTTTTTTTTTCAGGCTGTCATTTTCTAAGGGGATTTAGAACAACAACAACAACAATAACAACAGCAACAACAACAACAGCAACAACAACAACAACAACAAATACAACAGTTTCCACCCCTCAGAACTGTTACAGAAAGCAAATGGAGTTGTTAGTTTCCCTTCCAATATCAGCAAATGTAGGTGCAGAGCTTTACCTTGGGGCCAGAGAGAAGCCTGCACCTTATGTGCCGATCTAGCAGCAAAAAGGATGGTGACTCTGAGTGGCTGTTAGAACAAACCTTGTCTTTCTGGCATGAAAATGTGCTTGGTGGCTTTAGCATACACTCGACTGCCTTGTTTCAGAGACATCAGGTACATCCTATGAGCAAACTGAGCTTTTCAAAGAAGGCAGACACAAGGATATAATCAACAATGAAATCTGGGACATTAATATTAATTAATATTTTTGGTTTCTGGAAGTGATATCTAAATTAACACATGCATTCATACATACATGTTTTCATGTGGGTGTGTATATACATATATAGAGATGTGAACACACCATATATCTATAAAATACATTGTATATATATGTACTATATAGTGTACTATATACAATATATGTTTACATACAATATAGTATTCCGCATATATGTTTCATATAGATATTTGAATAATATATTGTATATGTAAAATATGGTACTCTGCATATGTGCAAATATACCCTGCATAATATGCTATACAATGTATGTGCATATATGTGTGTATGTTGTAGCGCGAATATATGTCCCATAAGCTCTTGCATTTGAATACTTGGACTGTAGTTGGTGACTCTGTTTGGAAAGTCTGAGTAGGTGTGACCTTGTTGGAGGAGAAAATCACTGGAGAAGGTTTTGAGAGTTTAACAACTCAAGCATTCCCAGTTTGCTCTCTCTGATCCCTGTTTATCACGGTTTGAACTGTGAGGACCCAGCAGCCATGCTGTTCCAACTAACATGGCGGACATGTCCACATGTTCCGTGAGGTGGTGGACACTCATCCCTTTGAAACTATGAGTCCAAAGAAACCCTTCCGTCTGTAACTTGTCTTGGTCATGGTATTTTATCATAGCAATAGAAAAGTAACTAATAGAATATGATACAGTACATGCATAAGTGTATATATTCTATAGTGTATGTGTGTATATACAAATACCATACAGTATATATGATTTTTAACAAATACTGGTTTAGTGTTTATTATTTGCTTCATCCTCAGTGCACATAAATCTAGTGAGCAAATCATCCACTGAGTAATAAATACATTTGTTATTAAGTGCAAGATGTTGTCATTTCTCTCCCATGATCTGCACAGTCTGAAAGCACAGTTTATTTCTAATAAATATAAAGGATACAGGAACTAACAGCCAGTCACAAGGGCCTTAGTGTATTCTGAAAAGTCTGGGTCAAAAAAGTTTTGCATCCCTGATGCTTCATTAACTTGAGTATCTTCCTTTTCAGGTCTCCAAACCACGTGATGACATCCAACTTTGCAAATCTTTTGTCAGGCAGAGCTTCATTTGCCTCTGGTTGGTAAAAGAAAGAACACATTTTTTATTTACAATGCACAGCAGCGTTCAGGATAAATTCAGGAGATTTATAGAAGACTTTCTGTTTGGAGGGATTGTTTTTTCCATTCAGGTGTTTCCCTTGTAAACAGTGTCCTTTATCATCCTCCATTGTTTCTGCCTTTCCTTTGAGGTCACTGCCACACTCCCGAACAGCGACCTGAGCAGCCATTACTGAGAGATAAAGGAAGGCACAGGTGGGCAAAGCTGCAAAGCGTGGGAAACAGTTCTGAGGATTCCCATCACTGCCTAGGGGTGCAGCCTGTCCCTTTCAATGTGCAACGCAGCTCATCCTCTTTTAGGAACCAATGCTCTGATTAGATGGGGGCGAGGTTAAAAAACCCTTCTCCCTGTTATATAAGTACTAAATTTTTATTTTACAGAATTTAAAAAAAAGGTATAAAATTAAACTATTTGAACTGACTGCAAAGAGCTGAATCATTTCTTATTTTTTATATCTTTATTAACTTGAGTATTTCTTATTTACATTTCGATTGTTATTCCCTTTCCTGGTTTCCAGGCCAACATCCCCCTAACCCTCCCCTTCTATATGGGTGCTCCCTCTCCATCCTCCCCCCCATTACCACCCTCCCCCTAACAATCACTGGGGTTCAGTCTTGGCAGGACCAAGGACCCTTTCACTGGTGCTCTTACTAGGCTATTCATTGCTACCTATGTAGTTGGAGCCCAGGGTCTGTCCATGCATAGTCTTTGGGTAGTGGCTTAGTCCCTGGAAGCTCTGGTTGCTTGGCATTGTTGTTCATATGGGGTCTCGAGCCCCTTCAAGCTCTTCCAGTCCTTTCTCTGATTCCTTCAACGAGGGTCCCGTTCTCAGTTCCGTGGTTTGCTGCTGGCATTTGCCTCTGTATTTCTGTATTCTGGCTGTGTCTCTCAGGAGAGATCTACATCTGGTTCCTCTCAGCCTGCACTTCTTTGCTTCATCCATCTTATCTAGTTTGGTGGCTGTATATGTATGGGCCACATGTGGGGCAGGCTCTGAATGGGTGTTCCTTCTGCCTCTATTCTAAACTTTGCCTCCCTATTCCCTCCCAAGGGTATTCTTGTTCCCCTTTTAAACTGAATCATTCCTAATAGTATACTAGCACACTTGCTCATTAGAGGTGATGTTGGGAGGATGTGTTGATACAGGCATGTTATATAGATGGGTAGTTTATGTCTAATTTATTCTCTAGGCACAATTTTCTCATTTTATTTTACTTTAATAAAATGTCTGCAGGTGTGTGTAGGTACGTTCAGGGGTCAGAAAAGGATGTTAGATCCCCTGGAGCTGGAAGTATAAAATATCATGGTTTCTATTGTATTCTGGGAACGGGACCCAGCTGCCCTGCACATTCTTAGCCCCTTTCTCCTCTCCAGAACCCTCCCTACCAGACCCTCTGTAATGCTACATTTTAACCTTCTTTTCTTTATTTGCTTAAAATAAAAGTTAAACCTGTTTCTGGATTTTGAAATGCGTATTGGTCTAACTGCTAAATCAACATGGATTGGCAACATTTTATTAGTTCTTTATAAAAATTTTATAATCTCAAGGATAGTTACCTTGTATTAAATATTGCTATTTTCTCCATTTAAAAATTATTTATATATTTTATTGTCTATTTATCATGAATTTTTGCATTCCATGTCTATGAACGTTCATGTGTGTGCACTTATATGTAAGAGTGGTTTCACCAATGTCTGTGGTTGTACCTGTGTGTATAAGTACATTCACACATGTCTGCATATACAACTCTATGGGAACACTTACCCATGCATTTAAGTGCACCTATGTAGAGGAGCTCACTAACACATGCACGTCTTTACATCCATGCATGTGTGTATATATCTGTGTGTATGGTGCACTCCATTATGCATACACACATAGAAGGTTCTCCCTTACTGCTTATTGCTCTCCACTTCAGTTGAGACAGAAACTCAGAGCTTTCCACTTCAATTTTCCATTTCATTTGGCCAATACGTTTATCAGGTTCTTGTTTCTGCCTTGCTAGACCCCCAGGGCTTGAGTTATAGGCATGTTCTAGTAAATCCAGGTTTTACATGGGTGCTGGAGATTAAAACTCAGATTCAGTTGCTTGGGAAGCAAGCACTTTACCCATTGAATCATCTCCCCAATGCATTGCCCTTTTTTTAAAAAGTGATTGTGATTCCCAAGTGTTTAAAATCTTTATCAAGTAAGATTTATTTTGGTTTCTGAATTTAGTATTATAAAGACTTACCTACAAGAGAGAAAGGGGGGAATGCTATTTTAGGGCATTTTACCAGTTAGTTTTTTATGCACAGTTTTATCCATTTATATTTATTTTGGCATAATATATACATACATATATATGTAAATATATTATCTAAGTTTAAATTTTTCATTTACATTTATAAATTAATAACCTAAAACTGTTATATTGCCAATAAATGGTTATATTAAAAAAAGTTTACATGTTATGAGTACGTTTATGCTCTCCTTATTTATTTTAGTTTATTTAATAAGAAAAATGTAATTATAATAGCTATCGTCAATTTCTCAATCATTTTTAATACATGATAAAATTATTATTAAGACCCAAAACCCTTTGGGTTTCTACCAGCACAGAGAACTGAAAGCCAGTTGCCAGGAACACCTACACACCTGAGAGCAGAGTTAAGACCAACTTTTCTGCTCCAAGCGACCTGCCTGGTAGACTCAGAATACGCAAAAGCAGAAGTCCTCCTGGGCAGAACACTTCCGGATTCTTGCTGCTACCTGAACTGAACTGAGCCAGTACCACAGCTCCCTGCACCCAAATCCCGTGAACACTCCTGAGAACTTAAAGGAGACTACTTTCTGCCCACATTCCTCAATTCCACATGACTCAAAAGGAAATCACTTAGTGCCATCTGTGCCCTTTGGGTCTACAGGAGTGCTGACACATAGGCACATAGGAAGGCCAAGCCACTTTCAGAGACAGAAGGACAAGCTAACACAAGAGACAACCTGATGGTGAGAGGCAAGCACAGGAACCTAAGCAACAGAAACCAAGACTATTTGGCATCATCACAGTCCAGCTCTTGCACCAAAGCAAATACTGGCTATCTAAACACACCAGAAAAGCATGACTTGGATTTAAAACCACATTTTAGGATGATGATGGAGGACTTTAAGAGGGACAGAAAGACTCCCTTAAAGAAATACAGGACAACAAAAGTGAACAAATAGAATCCCTTAAAGAGAAAACACAAAAATTCCTTAAAGAATCCCTTAAAGAATTACAGGAAAACACAACCAAACAGGTGAAGGAAATGGACAAAACCATCCAGGATTTAAAAGTGGAAATAGAAGCAATAAAGAAAGCACAAAGTAAGACAACCCTGGAGATAGAAAACTTAGGGAAGAGATCAGGAGTCATAGATGCAAGCATCACCAACAGAATGTAAGTGATAGAAGAGATAATCTCAGGGACAGAAGATACCATATAAAACATTGACACAACCATCAAAGATAATGTAAAATGGAAAAAGATCCTAGCACAAAATATCCAGGAAATCCAGGACACAATCAAACTTAAGGGTAATAGGTATAGAATAGAGTGAAGATTCCCAACTTAAAGCGTCAGTAAATATCTTCAACAAAATTATAGAAGAAAACTGCCCTAACATAAAGAAAGATGTGCCCACAAACATACAAAAAGCCTATAGAACTCCAAATAGATTGGACTAGAAAAGAAATTCTTCCTGTCACATAATAGTCATAACATCAAATGCACAAAAACAAAGAAAAAAATTCAAAAGCAGTAAGGGGGAAAAGTCAAGTAACATATAAAGGCAGACCTATCAAAATTAGGCAGACGTATCATCAGAGACTACGAAAGTCAGAAGATCCTGGACAGATGTCGTACAGACATGAAAAGAAAAAAAAATGACAGCTATGGTTACTATACCAGGCAAAACTCTCAATTAACATAGATGGAAAAACCAAGATATTCGATGACAAAACAAAATTTACACAATATCTTTCTATAAATTCAGCCCTAAAAAGGATAATATATAGAAAACTCCAACATAAGGAGGGAAACTACACCCTAGAAAAACAAGAAAGTAACCTACTTGCAAGGACATCAAAGAAGAGAGAGGCACAAACATAATTCTGCCTCTAACAACAAAAGTAGCAGGAAGCAACAATCACTATTCCTTAATACCTGGTGATATCAATGGACTCAATTCCCTCAAAAAAAAAAAAGACATAGACTAACAGACTGGATACATAAAGAGGACCCAGCAATTTGCTGCATACAGAAAGCACAACTCAGTGACAAAGACAAATACTACATCAGAGTAAAAGGCTGGAATACAAATTTCCAAGCAAATGGTCCGAAGAAAAAAGCTGGAGTAGCCATTATAATATCAAACTAAATCGATTTTCAACTAAAAGTTATAAAAAAAGATAAGGAAGAACACTTCATATTCATCAAAGGAAAAATTCACCAAGATGAACACTCAATGCTAAATATCTATGCTCCAAATACAAGGGCACCTACATTCATAAAATAAAACTTACTAAAGCTCAAAGCACACATTGCACCTCACATGATAATAATAGGAGATTTCAACACCCTACTCTCAGCAATGGACAGATCATGGAAACAGAAATTAAACAGAGACCTAGAGAAACTAACAGAAGCTATGAACCAAAAGGACTTAACATATATTTATAGAACATTTCATCCTAAAACAAAAGAATATACCTTCTTCTCAGCACTTCACAGTACCTTCTCCAAAACTGACCATATAATTGGTGACAAAACAGGCCTCAACAGATAGAAATAATCCCAAGCATCCTATCAGATCACAACAGACTAAGGATGGTCTTCAATAACTAAAAAAAAATGACAGAAAGCCCACATATACATGGAAGGTGAACAATGCACTACTCAATGATATCTTGGTCAAGGAAGAAATAAAGAAAGAAATTAAAGACTCTTTACTTTTTACTTTACTATTTACTCTTAATGAAAATGAAGGCACAACATACTCAAATTTGTGGCACACAATGAAAGCAGTGCTGAAAGGAAAAATCATAGCTCTGAGTGCCCCCACAAAGAAACAAAGAAACAGGAGCAAGCTTTGACAGCACATGTAAAAGCTCTAGAAAAAAAGAAGCAAATACATCCAAGAGGAGTAGAAGGCAGGAAATAATCAAACTCAGAGCTGAAATCAACCAAGTAGAAACAAAAAGGACTACACAAAGAATCAACTAAACCAGGAGCTGGTTCACTGAGAAAATCAAAAAGATAGATAAAGCCTTAGCCAGACTTACCAGAGGGCACAGAGACTTAACCAAATTAACAAAATAAGAAATAAAAATGGAGATATAACAACGGAATCTGAGGAAATTAAAAAAAATCATCAAAGCGTACTGCAAAAGCCTATATTGAACAAAACTTGAAACTCTGGAGGCAAAGGACAATTTTCTAGACAAATACTGAGTACCAAAGTTTAATCAGGAAAAGATAAAGTATCTAAACAACCCCATAAGTCCTAAAGAGAAGTTGTTATTAAAAGCCTCCCAACCAAAATGATCCTAGGACCAGATGGGTTTAGTGCAGAATTCTATCAGAACTTCATAGATGAACTCATACCAATACTGTCTAAACTATTCCACAAAATAGAAACAGAGTACTACCCAATTCCTTCTGTGAGGACACAATTACACTTATACCTAAACCACAAAAATCCAGAAAGAAAGAAAACTTCAGACCACTTTCCCTTATGAATATCAATGCAAAAATACTCAATAAACTGAATCCAAGAATCAAAACAATCATCCATTATGATCAAGTATGCTTCATCCCAGGGATGCTGGGTTTCTTCAATACATGAGAATCCATCAATGTAATCCAGTATATAAACAAATCCAAAGGGGAAAAAAAAACCACATGATCACTTCATTAGATGCTGAGAAAGCATTTGACAAAATTCAACAATCTTTCATGATAAAAGTCCTGGAAAGATCAGGAATTCAAGGACCATACCTAAACATAGTAAAAGCAATATACAGCAAACAAGTAGTTAACATTAAACTAAATGGAGAGAAACTTGAAGCAATGCCACTTAAATCAGGGACTAGACAAGGCTTCAATATGGTATTTGAAGTCCTAGTCACAGCAATCAGACAACAAATGTG
This sequence comes from Rattus norvegicus, assembly GCF_021556685.1. NCBI lineage: Eukaryota > Metazoa > Chordata > Mammalia > Rodentia > Muridae > Rattus > Rattus norvegicus. The sequence continues at coordinate 114,933,171 of NC_141537.1, read as the reverse complement.
TCAAAGGGATACATTTGCAAAGGAAGAAGTCAAAATATCACTATTTGCTGATGATATGATAGTATAATTATGTGACCCCAAAAGTTCCACCAGAGAGCTACTTAACCTGATAAACAACTTCAGCAAAGTGGCTAGGTATAAAATTAACTCAAACAAATCAGTAGCCTTCCTCTACTAAAAGGATAAACAGGCTGAGAAGGAAATTAGAGAATGACACCCCTTACAATACTCTCAAATAATATAAAATACCTTGGTATGACTCTAACCAAGCAAGTGAAATATTGGTATGACAAGAACATCAAGTCTCTGAAGAAGGAAATTGAAGAAGACCTCAGAAGATGGAAAGATCTCCCATGCTCATGGATTGGCCAGATTAATATAGTAAAAATGGCCATTTTAACAAAAGCGATCTACAGGTTCAATGCAATCCTCATCAAAATTCCAATTCAATTCTTCATAGAGTTAGAAAGATCTATTTGTAAATTCATTTGGTATAACAAAAAACTCAGAATAGCAAACTATCCTCAACAATAAAAGAACTTCTGGGGGAATCACCATCCCTGACCTCAAGCAGGATTACAGAGCAATAGTGATAAAAAACTGTATGGTATTGGTAAATAGACAGACAGGTAGACCAGTGGAATAGAATTGAAGACCCAGAAATGAACACAGACACACACACCCATGGTCACTTGATCTTTGACAAAGGAACTGAACCATCCAATGGAAAAAAGAGCATTTTCTGCAAATGGTGCTGGTTCAACTGAAGGTCATCATTTGGAAGAATGCAAATTGACCCATTTTATTGTCCTGTAGAAAGCTTAAGTCCAAGTGGATGAAGGACCTCTACATCAAACCAGATACACTCAAACTAATAGAAGAAAAACTAGGGAAGAGTCTCGATCACATGGGCACTGGGGAAGATTTCCTGAACCATACACCAATGGTTTATGCTCTAAGATCAAAAATAGAGAAATGGGACCTCATAAAACTGCAAAGCTTCTGTAAGGCAAAGGACACTGTTATTAGGACAAAATGGCAACTGACAGATTGAGAAAAGATCTTTACCAATCCTATATCTGATAGAGGGCTAATATCCAAAATATACAAAGACCTCAAAATATACAAAGACTCCAGAGAGCCAAATAACCCTATTAAAAATGGGGTACAGCACTAAACAAAGAATTCTCAGCTGAGGAATATCGAATGACTAAGAAGTACCTAAGGATATACTCAACATCCTCAGTCCTCAGGGAAATGCATATCAAAACAACCCTGAGATTAGACCTCACACCAGTCAGAATGGCTAAGATAAAAAACTCAGGTTACAACAGATCCTGGCAAGGATGTGGAGAAAGAGGAACACTCCTCCATTGTTGGTGGGATTGTGAACTCATACAACCACTATGGAAATCAATCTGGAGGTTGTTCAGAAAATTGGACATTGCAGTACCTGAGGACTCAACTATTCCTCTCCTGGGCATATACCCAAAAGTTGCTCCAACATACAACTAAGAAATATGTTCCACTATGTTCATAGTAGCCTTATTTATAATAACCAGAAGCTGGACAAAACAAAGATGGTCTTCAACAGAGGAATGGTTACAAAAATGTGCTACATCTACATAATGGAGTACTACTCAGCAACAAAACAATGACTTTCTGAAATTCACAGGCAAATGGATTGAGTTAGAAAATATCCTGAATGAGGTAACCCAATCACAGAAAAACACATATGGTATACACTCACTAATAAGTAGCTATCACTTCAAAATCTTGAATCACCCAAGATACAATCCACAGACCACATGAAGCTCAAGACATAGTATGACCAAAGTACGGATGCTTCACTCCTTTGATAAGGGGGAACAAAAATATTCATAGGAATGATATGGAGGAAAGTTTGGAGCAGAGACTGAAGGAATGGTCATTCAGAGCCTGTACCACATGTGGCAGATATATGTATCTCCATCAAAAGTAGATAAGATTGATGAAGCTAAGAAGTACATGCTGACAGGAACTGGATAGTGATGTCTCCTGAGAGATACGGTCAGAACATGTCAAATACAGAGTGAAATGCTAGCAGCAAACCATTGAACTGAGAATGGGACACTCATGGAGGAATTAGAAAAAGGATTGAAAAAGCTGAAGGGGCTTGCAGCCCTATAAGAACAACAATGCCAACCAACCAGAGGCCCCAGGGACTAAACCACTACCCAAAGATGATACTTGGACAGACCCATGGCTCCAGCTGCATATGTAGCAAAGGATGGCCTTGTTGGGCACCAAAGGAAGGAGAAGTCCTTGGTCCTGCCAAGGTTGGACCCCAAGTGTAAGGGAATGTCAGGGGGAGTCAAAATGGGGGTGGAAATGGAGGTGAATACCCGTGTAGAAGAATGGAAGGGGGAGGGCATAGGTGACTTATGGAAAGGAAACCTGGAAAGATAATAACATTTAAAATGTAAATATAAAAATATCCAATGAAAAATAAAAGTTAGAAGTTAAAAAATTAAATTTAATAACCCCTTCTTATTTTATAATGGTACAATAAAAAATTACTATAGCATGACCCTGTATCTTCCTGACTGAAGTTGTCAGAGTATCATTGGAGTTTATTATATAAAATGTTATATATCCTTTATGTATACTTTTTCATTTTATGGAAAACAGGGTTATTTCTGACATATTTTGATTGTTTTCCCGCCCTCTACTCCTTTCAGTTCCCTCTCATTTCCTCTCCTTTCTGAATCCATACCCTTTCTGTATCTTACTAGGGAACAAACAGACTTCTAGGGGATGAAATAAAATAAAATAAAATAAAATAAAAACTAAAAAATAAGAATAGGACAAAACAAAGAAACATGCATAAAAGAGCACAGATGAAAAAGTTAAACAGATATAGACACAAAGACTCAGTAGTTCACAAAGAACTCTCATAGAAACACTATACTAAAAGCCATAATAAATGTACAAATAATCTGTAGGGTAAAAGAGAGAAAATATATAAATAAAATAAAGTAATATAAAAGTGAAAAATAAGGGCTGGGGATTTAGCTCAGTGGTAGAGCGCTTACCTAGGAAGCGCAAGGCCCTGGGTTCGGTCCCCAGCTCCGAAAAAAAGAACCAAAAAAAAAAAAAAAGTGAAAAATAATATTAAATAAAAAAGTTTAGCCTAGGCTGACCTCGAACTCGTGATCTTCCTGCCTCAAACTCCTTCAGCAAATCCTACAGGCATATGCCACCACAACTTTTGAGATTATAAATAATATATTTTATCCCTTCTTATAACTCCAAATTGTGGCCTACTTGTAAGTGAAACAGACAGAGAAGATTACCTTGTTTGCTTATATCTTGTTCATCTAGAACAACTTGTTAGTTAGAAATGTGTGGGGGGTTCTTGTGAAAAATTTGGTTTTTTACCCATAATTTGTAAACAACTGATCATGTGAGGATATTAGAAAGCATGTTATTTTCTTACACATGCTCATTTTAATTATTCACTAGAAAAAAATAGCATGCAACCATATTGTGATTTTTACACTACTTGAAAGATTTTGTAGGGATATGTAAACTGTGGGAGAAAAAATAAAGTTACAGCTATGCTCCAGAGAGAGAGAGAGAGAGAGAGAGAGAGAGAGAGAGAGAGAGAGACAGAGAGAGAGAGAGAGAGAGAACCCTGATATCACATTATGAGACAAAGAATCCCCAATGTTGCTGTTGAGTTCTTCTGTTTGCCATCGGCTACTGGGTATGTGGCCTACTCTGAAGGGTCCTTATTGTCCCTAGTGAGACCCCATGGATAAAGCTAAGTTTTTATTTCCAAGTGGTTATCAGTTAGAAAAAACTTCTAGGTAGGGATTAGAGCATGTGTCTACTTCTTTTAAGAATTTCCCACATTTAATAGTAATGAACACACTGTCCTTTTTCTCTTCCTTCACCTCTTCAATCTCCATGGCTTCCTGCTACATGAACAATATCAAAAAAGAGGAAACATAGCATCAGCAGGCAGTTAATATCTAACCCAGTACATGGTATATAACCAATGATCATACTAAAATTAATAACAATTACATTTACAATATAAAGAGGTGATATATACCCAGTAAATTCTGATGTATGTGTTGATACATTGTATTTCCCCATACCCTTGTCTGGAGATCTAGTTCATCTAAAGCCATCTGCAAATTAAGAACCCGAATTAGTTCCTCATCCTTGCTTGGCTCACCTCTGAATGTTCCTATTAGGTATGGGAAGCAATGATCCAGCAAGAATTTTATGTCCCTTTGATATTGATCTAACTGTTGTTTGGAAGACGTAGGTGGACAAATTCTTTTTAGAACCAAGTTCCCTTTGAAAGAGAACATCTAGACATTAGCTGATGTGCCTAGACCAGGGCCTCAACTGTATTATTATCATTAATAAACAAAGGAGTAGTAATCTATTCCATTCCTAAGAGCCTCAGAGACAAAAACAAAAAAGAAAGAAAGAAGAAATCACCATCCAAATTTTCTTTTTCTGCTTCTTGGGAAACATCTGTCACAGACAAAGTGAAAGTAAAGATTTCCAATAGCAAAGGTAAACCTAAGGTAAAAGTGAAGCACTCATTTCTTTGGGAAATGCCTAGAGATCTGCAAATGTCACCACAGGTCCTTGCCATGCCCTTCCCAACTCCTCAGGCCTTGACATTAGGACAGTAGTTTTTCATTGCACCCATGTCCCTTCCTCAGCAGAAGCTTGGTCACCTCCAAGACAGCCTTGTTTTCTTGATGTCCTCAATCCTTTTTGGATCTTAAACTCTTTCTGGCTCCTCTTCTATAGAATTCCTTGAGCACTGAGGGCAGAGATTTGATGATGACATCCAAGGTTCCTCATTCTTTGCAATAATGTCTGGCTGTAGGTCTCTGTATCTCTCCCTGTCTGCTGCAGGAGGAAGCTTCTCTGGTGATGGTTAAGCAAGGCACTGAACTTTGAGTATAGCAGAATGTAATTAGGAATCATATTTTAAGATTTACTTTTAGGTTTTAATTGTGCATATAAGTGTGTGAGTGCTGAGATCCAGCTTCAGCATGAGGACGGTCCTAAGAAAGGCAGGAATGGGAACTGCTGATTCGATAATGACTGAATCAAACGTAGATGTAAGCTCTCTGTTCCCTGATGAATCTCAGTATTCTTTATTATTCAACGTCAGCTTAATTCTTCAGCTTAATAATCAGAGAAAGCCTGGCTTTGTGTAATTTTGTTTAAAATCAGCCTCTGAAAGTTCAACTTTTCTTATGTAGTTTTCTTGAAATTTGATTCTATATTTGAAAAAAATTAGAATGAGATGACTTTTTAGCAGCATTTTTCTGTTAATTTCATTAGTTTTCTTGGTTTAGTTAGTCAAATATATAATAATTATCACAATCATTAATATTATAATATTAAGACTTATAATTATAATATTATAATATTAATATTTCACAGTATGGCTGTAGCAAGCCTGGTACTCACTAGCATACCCAGGAAGGCCTTGAACTCACTGGAGTCCTCCTGCTTCACCCATCAAATGCTGAGATAACATTGCTTGGTTTAGTACATCACTGTGTTAGATTGAAGTTAGTAGATTTATAGGCCACTGAAGCAGGGCCCTTCAGTCATAATCAGTTCTATGGTCTCACCTCCTGTGTTCATATTAACACACTAACTCTGAAACATTGAGACACAAAGTGCTTTTACTCACTGCTTACTTGCCAAACACCATTGTCTTGACTGCTATTGCTATGTGCCAGTGTCTTTTAAAGAAATGCTTATTTTTTTATTCACTCATAATTATACGTGTATGCACACATGTACACACTTGCACAGGCCAGGAGAGGAGGTTGTTCTCCTGGAACTTGTGTTATAGTCGATTATACTCTACACAATATGAAGGTTGTTCAGTTCTCTGTAAGAGCAACAACATACACTTAACTGCTGATGCACCTCTCTACTCCCCGGTGCCCAATCTTAAGATAATGTTCCAATTAGTGCCATCCTTTAAAGGTATGTATTTAGAACTGATGGGACCATATGCAGAATGCCATGTAAGATCTGTTTGCATGCACATAGCAGATCCATTTGGACACATTGGTCATTTGGAAAACCCAAAGCATTAGTCAGACTCAATTAAGCAGATACAGAATATCAGAAAAGCGCTTGTATAATATTTGAGATGGAGACCTCCAAGGTGGACTTGAATGGCTGTAACACAGGAGAAAGGGATAGAGTGACTGGGCTGGGGGAGGAACAGAACTATGATGTGGCCAGAAAGCACTGGGCCTTCTGCAGAGGTAGTTGAGACATATATCAACTAGGGCTCTCTGAGGAACAGGATGTATGGGATGAATATATACTGAAGGGAATTTAGTATATCATATTGGCTTTGCTGGCTGTCTAACACTAGAGAAACTGGGAATCTGACTGTAGCTTAGTTCACAAGGTGGATGTCTCAGCAGTCCTAATCTGGTGCTAAAGATCAGGAGGATTTCTGGAGAGCAGCTGGTCTTCCATCTATGTTGGAAGCCCAAAGAAGATAGTGCTAACGTTCATCAAAGAACACAGCAGGAATGTCAGCAGTATGATCTTGCTATAACAGTGAGTACCAGCAGGCAAGAGCAAAGTTTCCTTGATTTCCCTTTTATATCTGTTGTCATTGAAATGTTCTGCCCACAATTAGAATGGGCTTTCCATGTTCAAATAACCTGATTAAGCAAACCCCTCACAAGAATGCCTAGTAGCTGGCCTTATGACAGATTCGAGATTAAATTACATTGACAACCCAAGATTAGACACTTGAAGAAGTAATTTAGCAAAACTGCCCACCTCATGTTGTCATATGACAGGCAAATATAGTAAGCTTCCTATAACCACACTCTCAAAACCCATTAGACATGAGCTATCCTGGGATGGGGTGACTTTCTTCAGCCTTGGCACTTTCCAAAGTGACCTAGATGGGGATGGTGTACACCTTTAATCTCAGCACTTGGGAGGAAGAGGCAACCAGATCTGTGTAAGTGCAAGTCCAGCCTGGTATACAGAGTGAGTTCTAGCACAGCCATCCAAGCCTAGACCAAAAAAGAAGGACAATGTCCAAAGTGGCTGACAATTCTCTCTATAGTAGAATAACATGAAGGTGAGCAGCACATCGCTGTGTCCATGTAGCAGCACTTTTCTGTAGAGAAATGCACAGTATGGCATTAAAAATCTGTTGACCAGACTGTGTCTGGATCTGAACAGACCTTATTAAACAGCTCCCTGCACCCAAATCCCATGGGAGTGAGAGCTATATCTTCAGAGGGGTAGACACGCCTGGGAAACCAGAGGAGACTACTCTCTGCACACATTTCTGACTCTAGAGGAAAATGCCTAGCACCATCAGGGCTTCCTGCACACAGGGACCCAGGAGAAGGAGGGGCAGGCCCTTCTTGTTGCTGCCCTCACAGAGAGCTGAAACTTAGTCCCAAGGAGCGACTTCAGGCACAAGACCAAAGGTAAGACCAACTTTTCTGCTCCAAGTGACCTGCCTGATGGACTCAGGACACACAAAGGCAAAATACCTCTGGGACCAGACACTTCTGGTTTCTAGATGGAGCCCAAACCTCGCAGATCCTGGCCCACAGCTCCTTGCTCCCAAACCCCATGGGAGAGAGAGCTGAGCACCCAGACGTGTGGGCAACCCTGAGACTGCAGGGCAGGAGAGACTGCCACTTCTGCCCACCTTTGCCCACATCCCTGGCCCAAGAGGAAACTGTATAGGGCCTCTGGGCACAGGAAGATAGGAGCAGTTAAGATGCAGGAGCCCTGTGATCAAGACTGCACCTGGATCTGGACAGACGCAGTCAAACAGCTCCCTGCACCCAAATCCCATGGGAGGGAGAACTAGACCTTCAGAGGGGCAGACACACCTAGGAAACCAGAGGAGACTACTCTCTGCCCACATTTCTGACTCTAGAGGGAAACACTTGGTACCATCAGGGCCCTCTGGGCACAGGGACCAAGAAGTAGGGCCCACAGGGACAGCTAAAAGTCAGTGGACAGGAGTGACTACACACCGGAAAGCAGAACACTCTGTTCCCATAACTGTCTGAAAGAAAATAGAAAAACAGTACTACAGCACTCCTGACAAACAGACCTACAGAACGGTCAAACCACTGTCAGAAATAGCAGAACAAGGTAACACCAGAGACAACCTGATGGTGAAGAAAGTGCAGGAACCCAAGCAACAGAAACCAAGACTACATGGCATCATCAGAGCCCAATTCTCCCACCAAAGCAAACACTGAATATCCAAATGCACCAGAAAAGCAAGATCTAGATTTAAAATCACATTTGATCATGATGATGGAGGATTTTAAGAAAGACACAAATAACTCCCTTAGAGAAATGCAGGAAAACACACGTAAACAAGTAGAAGCCCTTAGAGAGGAAACACAAAAATTCCTGAAAGAATTACAGAAAAAAAATAATCAAACAGATAATGGAATTGAAAATGGAAATAGAAACAGTAAAGAAAGCATAAAGGGAGACAACCCTGCCGTAGACACAAGCATCACCAACAGAATACAAGAGATAGAAGAGAGAATCTCAGGAGCAGAAGATTCCATAGAAATCATTGAGACAACTGTCAAAGATAATGTAAAATAGAAAAAGCTACTGGCAGAAAACATACAGGAAATCCAGGACAAAATGAGAAGATCAAACCTAAGGGTATGAGGTATAGAAGAGAGTGAAGACTTCCAACTCAAAGGACCAGTAAATACCTTCACAAAATCATAGAAGAAAACTTCCCTAACCTAAAGAAAGAGATGCCCATAAACATATAAGAAGACTACAGAACTGCAAATAGATTGGACCAGAAAAGAAACTCCTCCCATTACATAATAGTCAGAACACCAAATGCATGAAACAAAGAAAGAATATTAAAAGCAGTAAGGAAAAAAGGTCAAGTAATGAATAAAGGCAGACCTATCAGAATTACACCAGACTTCTCACCAGAGACTATGAAAGCCAGATGATCCTGGACAGATGTCATACAGACCCTAAGAGAACACAAATGCCAGCCCAGGTTACTGTATCCAGCAAAACTATCAATTAACATAGATGGAGAAATCAAGATATTCCATGACAAAACCAAATTTATAGAATATCTTTGTACAAATTCAGCCCTACAAAGGATGATAAATGGTAAAGCCCAACATAAGGAGGCAAGCTACACTCTAGAAAAAGCAAGAAACTAATCGTTTTGCAACAAAACAAAGACAAGCTCACAAACATAATCTCATCTCCAAATATGAGGATAACAGGAAGCAACAATCACTATTCCTAAATTCTCTCAACATCAATGGACTCAATTCCCCAATAAAAAGAAACGGATCAACAAACTGGATACCTAAGGAGGACCCAGCATTTTGCTGCCTACAGGAAACACATCTCAGAGACAAAGACAGAAACTACCTCAGATTAAAAAACTGGAAAACAACTTTCCAATCAAATGGTCTGAAGAAACAAGCTGGAGTAGCCATTCTAAGATCGAATAAAATCAATTTTCAACCAAAAGTCATCAAAAAAGATGAGGAAGGACACTTTATATTCATCAAAGGAAAAATCCACCAAGATGAACTCTCAATCCTAAATATCTATGCTCTAAATACAAAGGCACCTACATACATAAAAGAAATCTTACTAAAGCTCAAAGCACACATTGCACCTCACACAATAATAGTAAGAGATTTAAACACCCCACTGTCATCAATGGACTGATAGTGGAAACAGAAATTAAACAGAGACATAGACAGACTAACAGAAGTTATGAACCAAACAGACTTAATAGTTATAGAACATTCTATCCTAAAACAAAAGAATATAACTTCTTCTCACCACCTCATGGTACTTTCTCCAAAACTGAGCATATAATTGGCTTCAACAGATACAAAAAGATAGAAAAAAATCCCATGCATCCTATTAGACCACCATGGTATAAAGCTGGTCTTCTATAACCATAAGGAAAGAATGCCCATATATACATGGAAGTTGAACAATGCTCTACTCAACGATAACCTGGTCAAGGAAAAAATAAAGAAAGAAATTAAAGACTTCTTAGAATTTAATGAAAATGAAGGTACAACATACCCAGACTTATGGGACACAATGCAAGCTATGCTAAGAGTAAAACTCATAGCTCTGAGTGCCTGCAGAAAGAAACAGGAGAGAGCATATATCAGCAGCTTGACAGCACACCTAAAATCTCTAGAGCAAAAAGAAGCAAATACACCCAGAAGGAGAAGAAGACAGGAAATAATCAAACTCAGAGCTGAAATCAACCAAGTAGAAACAAAAAGGACTATACAAAGAATCAACTAAACCAGGAGCTGGTCCTTTGAGAAAATCAACAAGATAGATAAAACCTTAGCCAGACTAACCAGAGGACACAGAGAGTGTGTCCAAATTAACAAAATCAGAAATGAAAAGGGAGACATAACAACAGAATCAGAGGAAATTCAAAACATCATCAGATCCTACTACAAATGCCTATATTCAACAAAACTTGAAAATTTGGAGGAAATGGACAATTTCCTAGACAGATACCAGGTACTGAAGCTAAATCAGGAACAGATAAACCATTTAAACAACCCCATATCTCCTAAAGAAATAGAAGCAATCATTAAAAGTCCCCCAACCAAAAAGAGACCAGGTCCAGATAGGTTCAGTGAAGAATTCTATCAGACCTTCATGGAAGACCTCATAACAATACTATCCAAACTGTTCCACAAAATTGAAACAGACAGAGTGCTACTTAATTTCTTCCATGAAGCCACAATTACTCTTATACCTAAACCACACAAACACCCAACAAAGAAAGAGCACTTCAGACCAATTTCCCTCATGAATCAACACAAAAATACTCAATAAAATTCTTGTGAATCGAATCTAAGAAAACATCAAAACAATCATCCATCATGATCAAGTAGGCTTCATTCCAGGTATGCAGTGATAGTTTAATACACGGAAAACCATCAATATAATCCACTATATAAACAAACTGAAAGATAAAAACTACCTGATCATTTCATTAGATGCTAAGAAAGCATTTGACAAAATTCAATACCCCTTCATGATAAAAGTCCTGGAAAGATCAAGAATTCAAGGCCCATACCTAAACATAGTAAAAGCCAGTAGCTAACATTAAACTAAATGGAGAGAAACTTGAAGCAATCCCACTAAAATGAGGGACTAGATAAGGCTGCCCACTCTCTCCCTAATTATTCAAAGTCCTAGCCAGAGCAATAAGACAACAAAAGAAGATCAAAGGGATACAGATTGGAAAGGAAGAAGTCAAAATATCACTATTTGCAGATGATATGATAGTATATTTAAGTGATATCAAAAGTTCCACCAGAGAACTACTAAACCTGATAAACATCTTCAGCAAAGTGGTGGGGTCTAAAATTAACACGAATAAATCAGTAACCTTCCTTTACACAGGAGAGAAACAACCTGAGAAAGAAATTAGGGAAATGACACCCTTCATAATAGTCCCAAATAATATAAAATTCCTTGGTGTTACTTTAACCAAGCAAGTGAAAGATCTGTATGATAAGAACTTCAAGCCTCTGAAGAAAGAAATTGAGGAAGATCTCAGAAGATGGAAAGATCTCCCATGCTCATGGATTGGCAGGATTAATATAGTAAAAATGGCCATTTTACCAAAAGAGATCTACAGATTCAATGTAATCCCCATCAAAATTCCAATCCAATTCTTCATAGAATTAGACAGAAAAATTTGCAAATTCATCTGGAATAACAAAACACCCAGGATAGCTAAAACTATCCTCACCAATAAAAGGACTTCCGAGGGAATCACTATCCCTGAACTCAAGGAGTATTACAGGGCAATAGTGATAAAAAATGTATGGTATTGGTACAGAGACAGGCAGGTAGACCAATGGAATAGAATTGAAGACCCAGAAATGAACCCACATACCTATGGTCACTTGATGTTTGACAAAGGAGCCAAAACCATCCAATGGAAAAAAGATAGCATTTTCAGCAAATGATGCTGGTTCAACTGGAGGTCAGCATGTAGAAGAATGCAGATCGATCCATTCTTATCTGTACAAAGCTTAAGTCCAAGTGGATCAAGGACCTCCACATCAAACCAGATACACTCACACTAATAGAAGAAAGTGGGGAAGAATCTGGAACACACGGGCACTGGAGAAAATTTCCTGAACAAAACACCAATGGCTTATGCTCTAAGATCAAGAATCGACAAATGGGATCTCATAAAACTGCAAAGCTTCTGTAAGGCAAAGGACACTGTGGTTAGGACAAAATGGCAACCAACAGATTGGGAAAAGATCTTTACCAATCCTACAACAGATAGAGGCCTTATATCCAAAATATACAAAGAACTCAAGAAGTTAGACCGCAGGGAGACAAATAACCCTATTAAAAATGGGGTTCAGAGCTGAACAAAGAATTCACAGCTGAGGAATGCCGAATGGCTGAGAAACACCTAAAGAAATGTTCAACATCTTTAGTCATAAGGGAAATGCAAATCAAAACAACCCTGAGATTTCACCTCACAGCAGTGAGAATGGCTAAGATCAAAAACTCAGGTGACAGCAGATGCTGGCGAGGATGTGGAGAAAGAGGAACACTCCTCCACTGTTGGTGGGATTGCAGACTGGTACAACCATTCTGGAAATCAGTCTGGAGGTTCCTCAGAAAATTGGACATTGCACTACAGGAGGACCCAGCTATACCTCTCTTGGGCATATACCCAAAAGATGCTCCAGCATATAACAAAGACCAAGACACATGCTCCACTATATTCATTGCAGCCTTATTTATAATAGTCAGAAGCTAGAAAGAACCTAGATGCCCTTCAACAGAGGGATGGATGCAGAAAATGTGGTACATCTACACAATGGAATATTACTCAGCTATAAAAAACAACGAGTTTATGAAATTCATAGAGAAATGGATGGAACTAAAAAATATCATCCTGAGTGAGGTACCCCAATCACAGAAATACACACATGGTATGCACTCATTGATAAGTGGGTGTTAGTCCAAATGCTCGAATTACCCTAGATGCACAGAACACACGAAACTCAAGAAGGATGATCAAAAATGCAGATACTTCACCTTTTTAAAGGGGGAACAAGAATACCCTTGGGAAGGGACAGGAAGGCAAAGTTCAGATCAGAGTTTGAAGGAACACCCATTCAGAGCCTTTCCCAAATGTGGCCCATACATATCCAGCCGCCAAACTAGATGAGTTGGATGAAGCAAAGAAGTGCAGGCCGACAGGAGCCGGATGTAGATCTCTCATGAAAGACACAGCCAGAATACAGCAAATACATAGGTGAATGCCAGCAGCAAACCCCTGAACTGAGAATGGGACCCCATTGAAGGAATCAGAGAAAGGACTGAAAGAGCTAAAGGGGCTTGAGACCCCATATGAACAACAATGCCAACCAACCAGAGCTTCCAGGGACTAAGCCACTACCCAAAGACTATACATGGACTGACCCTGGGCTCCAACCTCACAGGTAGCAATGAATATCCTAGTAAGAGCACCAGTGGAAGGGTCCTTGGTCCTGCCAAGGCTGGACCCCCAGTGAACGTGATTGTTGGGGGAGGGCGGCAATGGGGGGAGGGTGGGGAGGGGAACACCGATAAAGAAGGGGAGGGGTTAAAAGGATGTTGGCCTGGAAACTGGGAAAGGGAATAACATTTGAAATGTAAATAAGAAATACCCAATTTAATAAAGTTGAAAAAAATAAGTCTGTTGACATGGAAGTGGGGAGGAAGGACATGTAGGTAGAATAAAACATATGCAAATGTAAATCTTGCCAATCTTTTAAGACTGGGATGGAGTGCTTGCCTTTGTATCCCCTGGCCTAGTGTTCTGAAATCGTTAAATACGGGTCATGAATGAAAGATTATTTTGCATATAACTGTTGTCATCTGAATCTGGCTTAGTTTTCATATAAGCATCTCAAGAACGTCTGGCTGAAATAGTTTTGGGAAACACTATAAGAATGAACACCACTCTCAAGTAGGAATAAGTAATTTACTGCAGAATCATGAGAGTACCATGATTCTGCAGCACAAGCTATAATTTATGCCTGTAACACCAGTTTTAAAGGCAGAAACTCACAAGGTTTATAAAACAAAAGATAAAGTGTGGTGAAAAAACAACAAGCAGAGATTGTAGATATTTGGTAGATATAAAATTTTAAGATAAATAATGAGTAATCAACTCTGTAGACCACATAAACCAATCTTCTCTACTGTCTCTCTCTAACATAATAGAAAGCTCATAGAGATGGTCCAGCAATTCAGAGTCCACACTACTCTTATAGAATGCTCCAATTGTTATGCCAGTACACCTGTTGGGTGGCTCACAAATTCATCTAACTTCAGGTCCCAAGAATTTGATGCCCTCTTCTACTTGCACTCATGCACACAGATACACACGCACACAAACACTCAAATAAAAATAAATCTTTTCTTAAAAAAAAAAGGAGCAGAATTCAGGCATATCCCTGAGGAGGTATTTTATGGATTCATTTGTGTATTAACTAAGGCAATTATAGCTTTTGCATTTCTCTCAGAACTCCTGTGGGTAACAGTATGCTTAACAAAAAGGGAAACAAAATTTCTAGATGTTTTCAGAGACTAAGCAAGGAGGTGAAAACAAGTTCTATCAGGATAATGAGCCAAATCCCGCCTTCTGTGGCAATGCTATGCCAATGATATGACCACATCAATGCGCCCACTTCAGAGCCCTCTGTCCTCCATTGTTTTTGTAGAACACTGAGTCCAAGGGAGCTATAGGAGTCTGCCCATCTCTTTCAAGCAGACTGCAGAATTCTTGTGCTATCTCAAGAAAACTAAGGCTATCTAATTATGTAGTCAAGTGTTTTGGTTAAATGCCTCATTCCTTGTTCTAATTATCACCTATCCCAAAGGGAAGAGCTTCAGTTTACAAAAAGCAAGGAGAACAAGGTTACCTTCTCCTCCCAAATCTCTTTTGTGATGAGAAAACACACAGCTGGAGTTCCCAGCATATTTAACTGCAATGTTTATCAATGTAATTTGTTGTTTTTCTTAATAGAAATCTGCTCAAAGCTAGCAGTCTTTGAGGAAAAAGGAAAAGCATGTAGTAAGTGGAATGTAGCAGCCTTGGATGCTTGAAGTTAGAGTTTATAGGCTGGGGCTACCAAAAAAAAAAAAAAGATATTTCAAGCAGATCTCAAATTAGCGGAAAGTTTAAAACAAACAAACAAACAAAAACACATTGAAAAACCCCATTAAATAGCTAATTACGTTATTTATTATTCGTTTTGATCAGAATAGATGTAGTAACAGCTTGATGGATTATTTGACTGCCCTGATGGACATTAGAGCATCTATGGTTAGATCCAAGGTCATGCCATATTTTTCAATTCAAGCTTCAGAAAGGAGGATTTAAATGCTTCCTTTCATTCTCGAATGCTTGGAAATATTTACTTGATATCAATATAATTTTCACAAGATTTTCCTTTTAAGCTTGATCAAGCAATTAACTTTAAGTAGTATAGAAGACACCAGTTTCAAATATGGAATTTTTAACCATTTGTCTTTGTTGAGTGTTCTCCCACACCCCACAGAGTATATTGTGACCCTCTCTCTTCCCAACAATCTTCTTCTCAATACTATGTCCCATGTGTTTTCTTGTCCTTCCACAAATCCTCTAACACTCTTTCTGCCCTAGAAATTTCCATAGTTTACAATTCCAACCAACATCCACATACATGGACATTTACAAACATTAAGAGATAGAATCTTTATATGAATAAGAACATGTGATATTTGACTCTGAGTCTGGTTCACGTAACATAATTTAATACTTCCCTCACCTGTTTGTTCTTAAATACATTGTATTTTGACTTGTAGATGAATATAATTTCATTGTATGCACGTACCACATTCCATATTTTCATTTTCCATATTGACATACATCTAGGCTAGGTCCTACACTTTAGTTTGTTCAGAAGCAAGAAGGCATTTTGTTTAAATAGATTCCTTTTCTTGTATATATAACACTCCAATTTTGAGTCAGTTAAAATGTTTTGTGATATATTTCCTAATACCCTGCTTTATGAGTCTTCATGAAATCTCCTATCTCAAAGTTCCGGAAGCTTAGTTAAATCTTTACCTCTGATGAAAGGAGATAATTATAGAGTATGCTACAGCTTGCATATAATTATATGCCATTAATATCCATTGTCTCACCCAAGAGCCCATCTTTTCTCAAGAGCTTTCTTTCATATGCTTCCACATGCTTGCTAAATCAAGTGTCATTTTTGGTGTTTTTCTATCACCACTAATTCAACATATTGTAATCATCATGAGATTTTATGTTATTAAACATTATTGGTGATAATGGCTTTCTTTCTACTGTATTACTTCAGCATACATCAAGCCTATTACACATATACTATGATTTGCCTCGATGGA